>NC_061511.1:268544986-268573432 GCF_022539505.1 Lolium rigidum
TTACCCTTACACCGAGTCTTAAGGATCCGAGCAGCTCGTTAGTCCACCCCTACATGGAATACAAGTAGTACCTATGGAATATTCCTTCATATAAACTCAATGAAAATATTAGTCTATAGGGGTTGTCACTTAATTACCAAAATCACACATAGGGGCAATATGCCCATACACTTCGGATACTCGCCGAGTTATTATACTGTTGGTTGGTTAATAAGCATCTCCCTCAGTTCGTCCTGATTTTCTAGAGAGTCTAGACGTCTTTCGGTTCAAGGTTGTGAGCTACAACCTGATACTTGTTGGTACTAGATTGCACCCAGGAACCCAAACTATTGAGGAAGGATATTGCAAAGAGAAGTAGACTTATATAGCAAGGATAGATGATAAAATCTATGACAAGTTATACTTCATGGTAAAAAAAATCATGTCAAGCTGCTGAGGAAGCACATTGCAAAGATAAATAGAATAATATAGCAAGGATAGATGACAAAATATATGACAAGTTATACTTGATGACAAAAAGCACCTCAAGTTGCCGAGGAAGCACATTGCAAAGATAAATAGAATATATAGCAAGGATGGATGACAAAATCTATGCCAAATTATATTTCATGATAAAAGATAACATCTCAAGCTATTGAGGAAGCACATTCCAATGATAAATAGAATATATATCAAGGATAGATGACAAAATCTATGACAAGTTATATTTCATTATAAAAAGTAGTTTATATGTTAACAAACTGATAAAAAACTATAAAATACAAAAATATGTCTTCCATCACTCTACTATGCTTGGCTCCGCCTGGGACGGAGCCGTGCTACTGAGCTTGGCTCCGCCTGGGAAGGCGTCCTACTTCTGATCATGGCTCCACCCGAAATGGAACCGTGCTATTGAGTTTGGCTCCACCTAGAACGGAGCTGGGATATTGAGTTTGGCTCCATCTGATACGGAGCCAAGCAAAAGGTTATTTTGTGAAAAAAAAATCAGAACCAGGTTATTTTGTGAGATCTTTCCAAATTTAGGTTAATTTTGTCAAAATCGACGTACGAGGAGGACGCGCCAAAGTCCACGCGAGCCTGCCCTGGGAAAAGTTTTACGAGTAGAAATGTTTTTTTTTCGAATTTCAGAAATAATACTCTCTCCTTGCAATTATACATTGCGTATAAGGTTTTTTTCAAAGTCGAACGATGTATGATCGAGTTTATTGACAAAATTATTTATATCCACAATACCAAATGTATACCATATGAAAAAATATATATCATGATGATGCATCTAACTGTATTAGGAGCCCCCCACCCCTCCTAGGTCGCTCGCGCAGAGGCAACCCCGGAGGGTCTTCAACCCTAGCAAAATCTCGCAGCTACCACCGCCGGTGCCGGCGCCTGGCGCGTTCCCTGCCATACCTCTCCGCGCGGAGGTGACGCAGCCATGGGAGCGCGGCGGCGCTGGGCCCGCCGGCAGACGTGGAGGACTCCGGACGAGGCTGATGGATGGTGTGGCGATCGGCCGATGTTGCGGCGCGACGCTTTTACCTGCTAGACGTGATCCAATCTCCGCCCCACGGGCTCAATCCGACTCGCGTGGGCCCGATCTGCGATGCCTACGATGCGGCCTGTTGCGCGCTGCAAGGTGGCTTGCTTATCTGTCGTCTTGTCCGATCCTCCTTCGTCGTGGTCGGACGGCGGTGTGGGGGCCTACTTGTATGCGTTGAAGAAATAAAGGCGGTTGGTCCTAGGATTTCTCCCGCGCCAAGATAGTGCCAAGATGAAGGTTTACTCGATGATAGTCTTCCTTGATCTGCCCGGAGTGCCGAGTTCTTAAAGGCTCCACCGACGAACTCCAATGGAAGACATGTCGGAGTATGGGATCGGAAAGAATTCGGTTGCGCGCAGCCATATTTTTCTGACCGTTTGGTTTTAGAGTGAACGTTGTGAAGCTTTGTAGTTTGTTGCCATCACGTGACATGTCTTTAGAGCATCTCCAACAGGCCGTGGCAAAAGGCGCGGCAAAAAAACCGCCAGTTTGGCGCACGCGGGCGCCCGCGCGAACCCTTAGCGGACGCAGGAAAAAGGAGCGCCGCTAAAAACTTTACCGCGCCCGTGCTTTTACGCTACCCCGCGCGGGAAACTTGCCGCGTCGGCTGCCGCGCGCTCTATAAACGCGACGCGCACGCGAACGCCAACCGCCTGAACTTTCCGCGTGGCGCTCCGCCTCTGTCTCTCTCTCTCTCCACCGCTCTGCCTCCCACGCCGACGCTCCGCCTCCAGCTCCGGCAAGATGCCTCCCCGCAGCCGTTCCGCCTCCAGCTACCGCGGCGTTCGCGCGCGGCCAAGCGGCCGCTTCGACACGGAGATCCGCTCCGGCGAGGAGCGCATCCGTCTCGGGACGTTTGACACGGCGCACGAGGCGGCGTGGGGCGACGACACCGTCGCCTGGTGCCTCGGCCGCCCCCGCCGGCAAATGAACTTCGACGACGTTTGGACGCGCGAGCAGGCGGAGATGCTTGCTCCGCCATCGTCGGTCGTCACGACCGAGCAGCGGCGGCGCGCCCGCGAGCTCGAGCAGTGCCTACGTGTCGCGGAGCAGGACAAGCGCCTCCGCCTCGAGTGGGTGCGCGCGTTCCCGAAGGACGTCGCCGCCATGGAGGCGTTCTACGCTCAGAAGAAGGAGCAGAAGGCGAAGGCGGCGGCGAAGAGAAAGGCCGACCGCGAGAAGCGTCGGGCTGAGTCGGCGGCGAGGAACGCAGAGAGGGCGGAGAAGGCGGCGCGGAGGGCGGAGGAGAAGAACAGAGGCGCCGGGCCATCGACGAACATGCCCACCTCCTCCTCCTCCTTCGAGTGGACGACCACTCCGGTCTCCGACACACTCCGACTAGCGGATCGTCGGACTTCGAGTGGGAGGACTCTGAGTAGATTTAGTTTAGTTTAAATAAAATGCCTGTGTCTATCGAACTTTTAATATATTTCATAATTTTCAGTTAAATTTTCGTGTTTTATTTGATTTGTTTGATTCGTTTCGAACGATATACGATCAAACTAGCCGTTCGCGTGGCCGCGCGCGCTGTATTTTGGCGCATCCGGTGGAGGACCAATTTTACCGCCCACGCAAACGCTGCATTTTGGCGCGTCCGGCGGGGCAAATTTGGCCAACCGCGCCCCAACCGTTTACAGCGCGGCGGAAGAGAGGTTTAGCGCACCGATTTTTTGTGCGCCTGTTGAAGATGCTCTTAGTCTCATGATGAAGTCAGTCGTGGAGAATGGTATGGAAGCCATGATCTGGGCACTAGTAATGTAGTTCGAGTAATGGTGACGATGAGGTTTTGGCTATGTGTTCCATGACTTGGAGCAGCGGCATCGGAAAGTGGGGCGGCAACAGAAGAAATCTAAACTTGCTTGGAGAAAACTCAAGGCCTGACTTTGATTGGTTATGTATGGCAATCACCTTGTTGAAGACATTGTTTTCTAAGTGCGGACTTTCTCTTGGGTGAAACCTATGATCTATGATCAGGGCGGTGATGACGCTTGTGCACTGTTCCCTTCTTAGAGACGCTGCTTTTGAAGAAGATAAATTTTTGGTGTTGTCTTGATGGTGTTTGGTCCGCTGTTATAAGGAATAGATCACTATAGCGGGACTTTTCTTTTATGTAATATTATTTCATTTTATTATGTATTCGTATTGCTATTAGAGCACTGCTTTGTTGTACAGGCTGAGTGTAATGGTATCTTCGCGATATTAATATATTTTTTATCGAAAAAAATCTAACTGTATTAATTTGATATTCCAGATGTCGATTTTTTTTTCTACATCCTTAGTCAAACATTACGTGAAGGTTTGGTATTTGAAAAATCTTATATACACTGTATTTTAACAATGAGGAAGTAGGCCGATCCATCTTTTTCCAGAAATAATACATCCACGCTCTTCTCTCCATTCAAGGTCAAATGTTTCTTTTCTCTCCGTTCCGGGAAATTATTTTCATGTCGTGTTCACCTAGTGTGGTAAGTGTAAACGATGTGGCCATGATATTTATTTCCTTAATCAAGTGATATTTATTTCTATCTACTTAATAAATATTCTAGTATGTAATAATTTAATAAAGAAAAATGTGAGATGTTTCCAAATCAATATGGACCTGTTTATAACATGTAATTCAATGAGAAATGCAGAGTGGCTCTCGGGTGCCACACACCTCCATGTTTGAAAAAATAATTTAAAAAAGTTTAAAAAAATCGTACTTTTTTGAAATTAAAGATGATCAGGTATTGTACTTGTATAAAAAAGATATTTTCCTAGGAAATTACTTCCATTGTATCCTGGGTAAAAAACAAACTCGAAACGCCCCATGACCGGGTACTATTTAGTTTATATTCGTCATAATTTTGTTTCTTTTTGCCGTGAAAATCATGGGAATCATTTCGTTTTCAAACATTTTTTTACGAGTACAAATTTGATCATCTTTGTTTTGTAGGAAGATGAATGCTCTAGGACGTCGCTTAGAGGGGGGATGAATAGGCGATGAATAAAAACTTCTACTTGAGAGCTAAACTAGGCGGAATAAAACTACACAAGTGTTTACTAGTTTAGCTCAAGGCCTATCAAGTAGGGGTTTGCCTAAGTGCTCCAACAACCTATGCTAGCATGATGAGCAACAAGGTAATAACAAGATAGGCATAGCATCATGCATGATAGATATCACAATGTAAAGCGCATAGGTAAAGGAGCTCGGGTTGAGAAGTAACCGGTGCACGAGGAGACGACGATGTATCCCGAAGTTCACACCCAAGGGTGCTACGTCTCCGTTGGAGCGGTGTGGAGGCACGAGGCACTCCAAGAAGCCAACTAGGGCCACCGTATTCTCCTCGATCCTTTCCACCAAAGGAAAGCCTCGATCCACTAAGGGACTCTTGAGGGTGGTCACCGAACCCGTACAAGCTTGGGCAAACACCCAAGTATCAACCTTGAGGCAACTCCACAACACGGAGGCTCTCAAGTACACGGCCACAAGAGGCTTACAACACACCACCAAGGAAACCAACTCCACCAATGATGCTATGCGCCACACGAGGCTAAACACACTCCACCAAGGAAACCAACTCCACCAAGGATGCAACTCGCCACTAGAGGCTAACACACTCCACCAAGGAAACCAACTCCACCAAGGATGCAACTTGCCACTAGAGGCTAACACACTCCACCAAGGAAACCAACTCCACCAAGGATGCAACTTGCCACTAAAGGCTAACACACTCCACCAAGGAAACCAACTCCACCAAGGATGCAATGCGCCACAAAAGGCAAGATGGCCACTAAGGCAAGAACACCAATAAGGAGGAACACACACACCCTACGAGATCGAAACCCCGGAGAGAGCACAACCGATGCACCTAATGCAATAGCTAAGAACACCACTAGGATGCCCAAGTTCTTCTCTTCCAAATTCCAACAAAGCTAGAAGAAGCTATTGGGGGAATAAGGGAGGAAGAACAAAGTGAGGAGAAACACCAAGAAACTCCAAGATCTAGATCTAGCAAGATCCTCTCACTTAGAGGAGGATTCAATTGGTGAAGCTCTAGATCTAGATCACCTCTCTCCTTTCCCCCAAAAATATGCAACAAATAGTGGGAGGATCAAGAAGAGGAAGAAGGAACCCAAGGTCAACAATGGAGGAGAGAGAGTGGAGGTGCAGGGTTAGTTTGGGCGGAGGTGGAAGAGAGGTATATATAGGGGCCCAGAAATATAGCTGTTGGAGGCTGGAAAAACGGTCAGATTCGCACTAAGCGGTACTACCGCTGCGTAGAGCGGTACTACCGCTTTCCCCCAAAAAGCAGATCTGAAAAACGGGCCAAAACCGGTAGTACCGCTCTGCGGAGCGGTACTACCGCTTGTGTTCAAATCAGTGCAAAAACGAGAGAGAGAGAGAGAGAGAGAGGGAGAGAGAGAGAGAGAGAGAGAGAGAGAGAGAGAGAGAGCAGGCAGTGCAGCATGCGATGGCAGGGCGCGCAGCGCAGCAGCATGGCGCGGCAGAAGCGTGCGCGGCAGCAGCGCGCGAGCGGGCAGCGTGGGGCCGGGGGCGGCTCTCCCGCGCGGGAGACCCTGTCGTCGAACGGCGCGGGGATCGACGCGGGTCAACGCGCCATCGAGCGAGCAACGCACGCTCGGCGATCGAGGCCCGGGCGGGAGCGAGGCGCAGGCGAGCGGGAGCGGCAGCGAGGTGGGCCGCCAGCGGCCCAAGGCGCGGGTGAGGCAGGGCGGTGGCCGGGCTAGGAAGAAGAGAGAGGAAGGAAAAGGTTGGGCCGGTAGTACCGGGCCCGTGCACCGGCCTCGGTACCGTAAATGGGTTACGGTACTACCGGGCCGGTACCGGCCTGGTACCGCTTTGAGTCCAGTAAGCCAATACTGCATGTGCGGTACTTGGGCCGGTACCGCTCGCGGTAGTACCGCCCGGCCCAATAGGATTTTTCTTTTCTTTTTCCAAATAAGATGCACTAGAAAAATCATAACTTGAGCTAGGAAACTCGGAATGACGTGAAACCAATTACGTTGGAAAGAGGGCGACAAGAGCTACCTTCTCACATGATGAAATCATGGAAAAGAGTAGATGATGATTTTATCATGGTCATAGAGGTGTAACCTCTCAATATGGTATATCGGGAAAATCATCACCCTTGCGCGTGCAACATGCAATGCAACCGAAATCCGTTTCATGCATAAGAACCAAGAAGAACCAAGAACATGATGCAATGCATGCAAGGTTTGAGCTCTCTCCGATGATACGACCCACTATCCTATCGAGCACAAACCTAGTCCTTACGCGTTCTTCTCGAGTCGGCAAGCTCCGTCTTCACTCTTCATGATTGTACATGCCACCGTCTTCCTTCAACATACACGCCACCGTCTTCTTCCATCTTCAACGCCGTCTTCTCTCTTTATCTTCTACGCCGTCTTCTCTCTTCATCTTCAACACCGTCTTTGTCTCTCTTCAACACCATCTTCATCATTGTACTCCGTCTTCTCCATCTTACAACCTTGAGTCCAACATGACTATGGACTTGACCTAAGATATATTCTTAATGCAACCGTTAGTCCATAGGGATTGTCATCAATTACCAAAACCACACATGGGGTAAAGGACTTGTTCTTACAATCTCCCCCATTTTGGTAATTGATGACAATCTCTTTGAGAGGGTTTAGATATGGAATTTAGCGAACAACCCAAGTTGAATATTTAGAACAAACTCCCCCATAATATATGCATGTGTGAATGAACTTGAATTTCATTGCATATACCGGCAATTAAAGCCTAGCGGAGTATCCTCTAAATATTCAACCATGCAAAGCAACGAATGCAAAGCATGAAAGGCAAATGCTTAAGGAGAACAAAAGCAATTCCCTTAAACCCTCCAAACTTCTCCCCCATTGGCATTAATTGCCAAAATGGACGAAAGGTTTGGAAGGCCAATATAGTGAGCGTTCCTCCATAAGTTGTGCATTTCTCATAATTGTGAGTGAAATCAAATGCACATATTCAATGACGAATATTCGGAGGAAATCAAACTATATTGAGAATCAAAGATTGCAAGAGGATGTGAAGGTGAGAAATGAAGCAAGCAATCAATGAACCAACACAATGCTCTAAGTAATTATGTGGAAGCTCGCCAAAGTTTGTGCACAAGATAAACAATTTGCATTGAAGAATAAGGTGCACAAGCATGGCATCATTACTCTCACAAGACCACTCAAAGCATGTGCCAAAACCAACTATGAGTGCTTGAAGATGCAAATGATATAAAATGAGCACTCATAGCCAAGTTCTTTGTGAAGTCAACAAAGAGTGAAATAAGAATGAAGGAATAGACTCCAACAAAGAGGGATATCAAAAGATATGCACCATCTCTTATGTGTATAAGTTTCTCTAAGTGGACAACATCACGGAGACATTATTCACAAAGAAACATGCACACACAAGATAGGTACAAGAGAGATAGAGCAAGATATCCAAAACAAGTATGCTCAAGGGCTTATCTCATGTTAAGACTCTAAACCAAATGTAAGAAATGAGATAACCCACTCCCAAAGAAAGCAAGGTTCTAAATAAACCAAACCCTCAACACTTTTCATGATGGCACAAATGTACCGAAAAGAAAAGGTTTGTCTTCCAAGGTCAAATTTTTGAAACAAGTGAGTGTTCTAGCAAACATAGGAGAGCTCCCCCAAAATTAGTGCACCATTTAGAATTTTGCATTTGAATACAAAATGCACAAATGTGGGATTTGCTCAATCATGTTTGTCAAACCACCAACAAGGTTCAAGAGAAATAAGGATATCCAAAAGAAGTAAGGAAGACAAATGGGAGTCTAACCCACAAGGACAAATTCTTGGCAAGAAATGAAGCAATTGAGCACAAGAGCCAAGTGTGAGGATGATTCGGAATAATACTACACAATTTATTACCAATTGTCAAAAGACAAGAGGTGTATAGGAAATATCCATATGTAGTTTGTGAGTATGTCCAAGATTATCTTCACAACAAAAGGCAAATGGTAAAGTGGGATTTGTTTGAGCACACATGTCACATAGGAACAAGATAATCTATCATATCAACTCTATGTGACACAACCTCAAATGTTCACATTTTCTAGGATTGTAAAATGCACATGGCATAATACTCTCCCATGATGTGATAAGGACATTTTCCGTGCAAGAGGCAAATAAGAACCAAGTGAGATAATTAATGGACATTATAGAATTTTAATTCGTCACGTCACACATTTTAGGATTGTGTAATGCACGAAGCATATCACTCCCCCAAAATGGGATAGTCCATTAATCTCTCTCATGAGCCAACACTTAAGATATGAACAAGATGCAATAGGCTCAACAAAGAACAATTGTACATGATGTGCCACCCAACATAAATAAGAAACATGATAGGCAAGTAGGAAGCACAACATGCACAATCACATGCAAGGCACAAAACCAACACATGTAAAGGGGAGCGAGTAACTTTCAATGAAAAGGAGTTGAGGACTCGTTACCGCAAGGAGGAGCATGGGAAAAGAATGAACGGAATAGTACTTGACTTGAGGAAGTGAGAGTGATGAAGATCCCCTAAGTCTTCATGAGCTAGTCAAGCCTCCATGCCCTCCACTTGTACCTATTGATCAAGTTTTGGCTTGTTGGTCCCCAACAATGTTGGGTCCTAAGAAGTTAGTCACAATAGGCTTGGCAACCCAAATGGTTCTTTGTGTGAAACCACTTTGAGTGCCAACATATTTGCCAAACACATCGCCAACCTTATCCTTATGTAGAGAGTAAGCAGCATGGATCAAGATAGGGTTGAATGAGTTACCACTAGTGCAAAAGGAGGAGATGTGGCCCTTCTCACAGCATATGTAACATCTTCTTCTCCTCCCCTTCTTCTCACTTGATTTCTCCGCAACGGGAGCCTTGGCTTGATCCTTCTCGGCTAGCGGCCCTTCTTCACGTTGAGGTAGACCTTGAGCTTGGCCTTGAGGTAGACCATGAACTCCATCTTGAGGCCGCTTCCCTTGTTTCTTCTTGCCAAGTGGCTTCTTCTTCAAGGGGCACAATCTAACATGATGCCCTTCAATCTTGCACTTGAAGCACACAATCTTGGCGGGGTCTTTCATGTGCCCTTGGCCCTTCTTCCGCTTGTGCGAGGTGGACTTGTTCTTGTTGTTGGATTTGAATCCAAGTCCACTCTTGTCATTGGGGAATTGCTTCTCCTCATGACCCTTTACCAAGTCCTTCTTAAAAGAAGTGACTTGGGCCTCGAGCTCTTCGATTTCTCCTACATGGTTAGTAACAACACAAGTACTAGAGGAAGTGGAAGCTTTATTGTTAGAGCAACAAGGCAAGGTATGTACTTCACCACAAGATATAGCAATAGCATGGGTGGGTGATTTACTAGCACTAGCACAAGGAATTGTAGAACAAGGCATAGAAGGTAGTTCACCACAAGATAAGTCAATAGCATGAGTGGGTGAACTAAAAGCACTAGCACATGGCAAAATAGCATTTTGAGAGGTAGTGCTAGTACTCACATGAGGCACACAAGATTTTACCTTTGTCATGATAGCCAACTTTAGCAAATTATGAGAGACTAGAAGATCATCATGGGAGCTAGAAAGCTTTCCATAGTTCTCTTCCAATTTCTCATAATTGCTTGTTAGCAAAGCAAGTTGAGCCCTTAGCTCAACATTCTCCTTCAAGATGGAAACTTCACAAGAGGTAGAGTTAGTAGCACAAGTATTATCAATCATAGTACAAGGAGAAGGCAACTTAGCAAGCTCTATTAGGTTGAGAGCTTTAAATTGCTCAAGAGACTCGGTGAGTTTGATGAGCTCACTCTCAATAGCCCTAGAGCTACTTTTGAGAAGCTCAAAATCCTCAAGGAGTTTATCATTAGCACTAACTAGCTTCTCATTTTTTAATCTGAAAATCATGTGCCACCTCTAAAGCTCTATCATGAGATTCCCTTTCCATAAGTATCCTCATAGCAAAGTTCTCTTCAAGAGTTTCTTTGGTGGCATCATGTTCTTTAAGAGCTTTACCAAGTTTTATAATCTCGTGTGCATACTCGCGCTCATGCTCTTCCTTTTTCTCAATAAGTTTTGTGCTCTTAATGGCAAAATTGAAGATTTTCATGAAGTTAGAGCGAACAAGTTTCTTCTTAGGAAGAGCATGATACACCGACTCTCTCAACTTGTTTAAGGAAGCAACATTAAGTCCTTCCATATCATCATCCTCATCATCACTAGATAGATAGGGTTCCAAGAAAGGAGATACCTTAGAAGCCTTAGCCATGAGGCAAGTGTAGGAACCGTGCGATGATGAAGAAGATGAACTCCTTGAAGCTCCATCCATGATCTTGTCTTGGCCCATAGTATCTTTGGTTTCCTCTACATCGTTAGTCACAGAAATACTAGAGGAAAGCAAAGTATCTTCATTATGGCAACAAGACAAGAGAAGCATATCATCATGGGATGAAGATATGCAAGGACTATCAACACTAGCATGTAAATCATTTATAGTGCTACAAGTGTTAAAGTCCAAAGATGAGACATTGCAATGGGATAGAGATGAAGAATCATCAAGAGAGCGCTCACCATCAACAATGCAATGTTCATCACCACTCACCATACCATTACCTTGTGTCTTACCACACGTTGGTGAAGTGGAAGGAGCGTGATCATCCTCAATGGTCTTGGATCCACCATATGTATCTCGAAGCTTTGTCCAAACCTCATGATCACTCCGGAAGGGCGCAATGGAGGAAATCACTACATGACTCACAACACGGCAAAGGACTTTAGTAGCTTGAGCATCTAGATAAGAGTTTTTCTTCTCCTCAAAAGTTGGATTTTGTGGATCCTTAGGAGGAGAAAAACCCATATCAAGAATTCGCTCCACATGTCGGTGCACGTCCCTAAAATAATCAAGCATGTAGAATTTCCAAGCATCATAATTAGTGCCATCAAATGTATAGGAAGAAATGTGAACTAATCCTCTAGCCGACGTCATACTCTCTAGGCGGTGAAGCCCACAAGATAAGAGAGCCCTAGCTCTGATACCAATTGAATGTTCTAGGACGTCGCTTAGAGGGGGGGTGAATAGGCGATGAATAAAAACTTCTACTTGAGAGCTAAACTAGGCGGAATAAAACTACACAAGTGTTTACTAGTTTAGCTCAAGGCCTATCAACTAGGGGTTTGCCTAAGTGCTCCAACAACCTATGCTAGCATGATGAGCAACAAGGTAATAACAAGATAGGCATAGCATCATGCATGATAGATATCACAATGTAAAGCGCATAGGTAAAGGAGCTCGGGTTGAGAAGTAACCGGTGCACGAGGAGACGACGATGTATCCCGAAGTTCACAACCCAAGGGTGCTACGTCTCCGTTGGAGCGGTGTGGAGGCACGAGGCACTCCAAGAAGCCAACTAGGGCCACCGTATTCTCCTCGAGCCTTTCCACCAAAGGAAAGCCTCGATCCACTAAGGGACCCTTGAGGGTGGTCACCGAACTCGTACAAGCTTGGGCAAACACCCAAGTATCAACCTTGAGGCAACTCCACAACACGGAGGCTCTCAAGTACACGGCCACAAGAGGCTTACAACACACCACCAAGGAAACCAACTCCACCAAGGATGCTATGCGCCACACGAGGCTAACACACTCCACCAAGGAAACCAACTCCACCAAGGATGCAACTCGCCACTAGAGGCTAACACACTCCACCAAGGAAACCAACTCCACCAAGGATGCAACTTGCCACTAGAGGCTAACACACTCCACCAAGGAAACCAACTCCACCAAGGATGCAACTTGCCACTAGAGGCTAACACACTCCACCAAGGAAACCAACTCCACCAAGGATGCAATGCGCCACAAAAGGCAAGATGGCCACTAAGGCAAGAACACCACTAAGGAGGAACACACACACCCTACAAGATCGAAACCCCGGAGAGAGCACAACCGATGCACCTAATGCAATGGCTAAGAACACCACTAGGATGCCCAAGTTCTTCTCTTCCAAATTCCAACAAAGCTAGAAGAAGCTATTGGGGGAATAAGGCAGGAAGAACAAAGTGAGGAGAAACACCAAGAAACTCCAAGATCTAGATCTAGCAAGATCCTCTCACGTAGAGGAGGATTCAATTGGTGAAGCTCTAGATCTAGATCTCCTCTCTCCTTTCCCCCAAAAATATGCAACAAATAGTGGGAGGATCAAGAGGAGGAAGAAGGAACCCAAGATCAACAATGAAGGAGAGAGAGTGGAGGTGCAGGGTTAGTTTGGGCGGAGGTGGAAGAGAGGTATATATAGGGGCCCAGAAATATAGCTGTTGGAGGCTGGAAAAACGGTCAGATTCGCACTAAGCGGTACTACCGCTTTCCCCCAAAAAGCAGATCTGGAAAACGGGCCAAAACCGGTAGTACCGCTCTGCGGAGCGGTACTACCGCTTGTGTTCAAATCAGTGCAAAAACGAGAGAGAGAGAGAGAGAGAGAGCAGGCAGTGCAGCATGCGATGGCAGGGCGCGCAGCGCAGCAGCATGGCGCGGCAGAAGCATGCGCGGCAGCAGCGCGCGAGCGGGCAGCGTGGGGCTAGGGGCGGCTCTCCCGCGCGGGAGACCTGCTGTCGAACGGCGCGGGGATCGACGCGGGTCAACGCGCCATCGAGCAGGCAACGCACGCTCGGCGATCGAGGCCTGGGCGGGAGCGAGGCGCAGGTGAGCGGGAGCGGCAGCGAGGTGGGCCAGCAGCGGCCCAAGGCGCGGGTGAGGCAGGGCGGTGGCCGGGCTAGGAAGAAGAGAGAGGAAGGAAAAGGTTGGGCCGGTAGTACCGGGCCCGGTACCGGCCTGGTACCGTAAATGGGTTACGGTACTACCGGGCCGGTACCGGCCTGGTACCGCTTTGAGTCCAGTAAGCCAATACTGCATGTGCGGTACTTGGGCCGGTACCGCTCGCGGTAGTACCGCCCGCCCCAATAGGATTTTTCTTTTCTTTTTCCAAATAAGATGCACTAGAAAAATCATAACTTGAGCTAGGAAACTCGGAATGACGTGAAACCAATTTCGTTGGAAAGATGGCGACAAGAGCTACCTTCTCACATGATGAAATCATGGAAAAGAGTAGATGATGATTTTCTCATGGTCATAGAGGTGTAACCTCTCAATATGGTATATCGGGAAAATCATCACCCTTGCGCGTGCAACATGCAATGCAACCGAAATCCGTTTCATGCATAAGAACCAAGAAGAACCAAGAACATGATGCAATGCATGCAAGGTTTGAGCTCTCTCCGATGATACGACCCACTATCCTATCGAGCACAAACCTAGTCCTTGCGCGTTCTTCTCGAGTCGGCAAGCTCCGTCTTCACTCTTCATGATTGTACATGCCACCGTCTTCCTTCAACATACACGCCACCGTCTTCTTCCATCTTCAACGCCGTCTTCTCTCTTTATCTTCTACGCCATCTTCTCTCTTCATCTTCAACACCGTCTTTGTCTCTCTTCAACACCATCTTCATCATTGTACTCCGTCTTCTCCATCTTACAACCTTGAGTCCAACATGACTATGGACTTGACCTAAGATATATTCTTAATGCAACCGTTAGTCCATAGGGATTGTCATCAATTACCAAAACCACACATGGGGTAAAGGACTTGTTCTTACAATCTCCCCCATTTTGGTAATTGATGACAATCTCTTTGAGAGGGTTTAGATATGGAATTTAGCGAACAACTCAAGTTGAATATTTAGAACAAACTCCCCCATAATATATGCATGTGTGAATGAACTTGAATTTCATTGCATATACCGGCAATTAAAACCTAGCGGAGTATCCTCTAAATATTCAACCATGCAAAGCAACGAATGCAAAGCATGAAAGGCAAATGCTTAAGGAGAACAAAAGCAATTCCCTTAAACCCTCCAAACTTCTTCCCCATTGGCATTAATTGCCAAAATAGACGAAAGGTTTGGAAGGCCAATATAGTGAGCGTTCCTCCATAAGTTGTGCATTTCTCATAATTGTGACTGAAATCAAATGCACATATTCAATGACGAATATTCGGAGGAAATCAAACTATATTGAGAATCAAAGATTGCAAGAGGATGTGAAGGTGAGAAATGAAGCAAGCAATCAATGAACCAACACAATGCTCTAAGTAATTATGTGGAAGCTCGCCAAAGTTTGTGCACAAGATAAACAATTTGCATTGAAGAATAAGGCGCACAAGCATGGCATCATTACTCTCACAAGACCACTCAAAGCATGTGCCAAAACCAACTATGTCTACATGTTGACATGTTTTCGTATTTAGATACATGCGAAATTAGACAATGTTGAGACATCCTTTTGTGCACGAAGGGAGTAGAAACCTATCTACCCAACAATTTGGACCCATGGATTGTTTGTAAACCCTGACTCAGGCAGTTCAGGTTCCATCTTTAGAATGCTCAAGATGTTCAACATGTTGAGGCAGGTCCCAAATCAAAGTTAAGTGCATTTTTTTTTGCTGCTGTTTTAGTGACAAAATGACAATGCCATTCTAACAAGTCTGAACCATGCAGAGCATCATCTACCATTGCAAGAACTAAAAGCTGGTCCACTGTTACAGGTAAGCACACAAACATGTTCAGTATACAGATTACCTTACAATTTGTCTTGCAAGTAAGACGTGTATTACAAATTCTACATTTGTATCGGATAGTTTGCTATTACTTGGTTCAAATTTTTGATGCATTTCATCTAAAGCAAGACTTTTGCTTCTCATTCATCATCACTCCAAGAGGAATTACACTTACGCCTAGGCAAAAGCAGGCAACATTTCCTTTGGACGCCCATAGTCACTGATCCTTTTGTGGAACCTCGCCATCATGCCCACTTTAATCATCAGTGCATTTACCAGAGCCTGCAGTGAGACGCATCTTCAACCCTGTCAAAAAAGGATAGCTTCAACTCTTTTTGGAATCTTGAGGAGAGCCATTTAGCTTGCCTCTCTGGCTTCAGAGTTTTCTGTTCACAAAGGTTAAATTAACTGAACAACAAAGACAAAAAGATGCACTATAATCTTTAATGTACTTATCAGTTCAGGACATAGGCACACCAAGAATTGACAAGAAGTAACAGCAAGCCATGACCAGCCTGCACCAGCAGTATGAGGGATTAGAAAGTAGAGTAACTTTATCCATTTATATATTCATCAAGAAATTCCGGAACAGCTGATTAGAGGGTTTGACATAAGACAAACTCGTGCCTTGTTTTGCCAACGGACACTCACCTTCATAGACCCACAAGATCTCAGATGGGTCAGTTACAGATTCCGGCTTCTTGCCATGCCAAGGATTCAACAACAATGCAAGTCCAAAGAAGAGTTTGAATAAAATAACAAAATGCACCGACTTGATTATATCCCAAAAAACGACATGAAAAAAGGATATCAAAAAAACCTAGAGACAGTCCTTGCTTCTGCCAAAAGATAATTAGAAAAATGGCAATTTAAGTAAAAGAAAATAATAGAGGTCGCACTTCTTCACCAAAGCAGATAGTTTTATCAGCAGGGCAGTTAGTCAAATATAAAGATAATTCAAACATTGCTTTTCAAAAATCTGATTTGGAGGATAAAGCAACAAACAATGGTGAAATAGTGAATTTAGCTTACTTAACCGA
Source organism: Lolium rigidum (assembly GCF_022539505.1). Lineage (NCBI taxonomy): Eukaryota > Viridiplantae > Streptophyta > Magnoliopsida > Poales > Poaceae > Lolium > Lolium rigidum. The sequence goes on from NC_061511.1 coordinate 268,561,193, forward strand.
ACAGGAAACAATCCTTTGGATCCTTAGAGCAAGTTGGCTGGAATTCTGGAAACATTCTAGAGATTAAACCATTAGAAATATTTGCAATGAAACTTAGCTTACTCAACTGAATCTTCAAAAACCATATTAGAGGGCTTGGACACTAGCGAGTGCATTCTTATTTGTGTTTTTCTAGATAGTTCCCTCAGGAGACTAATAATAGTGCTGAAACAAACCAGCCTTAGAGTGAGGGGATAAATTTTCTTAGCCCAGGGATTCAGTCTACAATGGCTATTCACCTAAACTAAAGATATGCTTGTGACTGCACAGTTCTAAACGGAATAAAGTAACATAAGAAAATAGTAATGCGGTGTGAACAAAGCAAAAGGTCAAGGTAATGCACCCAAGTGATCGGGTATTTACCTTGCCAACATCATGTGCAAACTGAAAATGCAAAAGATGGGAGGAAGGCACCAAAAATGGGATAGAATCATACAACACGAAAGGGGAAAGAATAAAAACTAGCACACTGGATATATCATTTAAGCTTAAAATGTAGTAACAGTTACTACCTCCGTTCCAAAATAAATGTCGCGACTTTGTCTAGATATGGATGTATCTAGATGCATTTGTGTGTAGTTACATCGGTATCTAGAAAAAGTTGTGACACGAGTATATAACAATAATAAAGGGACTAACATGATGCTTCGTTATTGAAATTTTATCAAACATGATGCCATGTAATAAAAACGGGATACCACAAACAACCAAGTCTACACAAACAAATGTTTGCCTCGAATGCATGGATAAATAAATGTTGACCTAAACTATTGTTGTGAGCAGAAAAACTGATTGATCAAGCGCAACGTATTAATGCACACCACAAATCTACTGAATCAAGGAAACTACAAAAATTGAAAGCAGCAATTCCAGAAAATGTGTAATTAAGCTACCTGTAGCAAAAGGACGAACTAGTTGGTCGGTGAAACCACAGCGTAAGACTTCACGTCATAAGAATATCTAATTCAAGGAGCACATAAATATTTTGTACTCCCTCCATCCCATAATATAACATATTATTACAACCAATTTGCTCGTATATTGGTTGTAATAACATCTTATATTATGGAACAGAGGGAGTTCCAACAAAATTACAAAACTATCCATCTGCCCAAAATCCGAAGTTATGGTAAAAAAAACACAAAATATCTGACAAGGAAAACTTTGATGTATAGACAATGTATTGCTTTAGTTTTTATTGATATTCTTTGACGCGTCTACAGCTGGCTCATAACCATTCTTTTGTTTTTACTGGTATGTAATTATGTATCCTAAAAGGCTAAAACTAGGGAACACAAAATGAACTTTTTTGTTCAAAGCAAGGTGCCACTTCACAGTTTCCATTCATGTCGCCTACATTCCTTTTTTTTCTTGATTTGTCAAATAACCATTACAGAGCACTCATTTCTAGGAAGTTGCAACAAGGTCATAATAAGTGTGAGGACTGATGTAGTGCTTACCTGACCCCTGTTCTCTGTTCAACTTATACCACCAAGTGCTGATAAGAAAACCAGATGAAACTGAAAATGACAGATGGAAGTTTAGTAGCCTTGAGATAGCCATTGCACAAAATTTGGAGCTGCCATCCATGAAAATCAAAACAATCTGGGGGCGTTTTACTTACATTCAATTATTGATTTTAAATTTTCTCTGGTCTTCATACATGAGACAAATTCAAAAGGTGGTATCCTATGAAATTCAACACATGATTCTCCCATCAACTATTGGTGAAGCTTCATATGATGCATGGTTATACATAGCATGACAGGCAAAAACATACAAAAGAAGCAATTCCAAAAATGTATACCTGGCGGCTGGTGCCGAAAAAACCTACTGATCAACTGAACTATTCGACCACCTGCATCAAGCATAAAACAAACAATGATATGTAGTGAATCCAGCTATTCTCATGCCACAACAGAAATATGTATCCAATTCTTATTCCTGCCGCTAGCTGACAAACAACAGGGGCCTTAGGGTGTGTTTGGATTGCTACCAAGGCATACCCTACCAATTTTTTGGTCATGGCCAAAAGATTGGTTCTTGTTTGGATAGTTGCAACTTTTTGGCTTGCCGATGCTCCACTATCAACTCTAGCTCATTTTTTTTAGCCAATATTGGCCAACTTGTGGGCAACGAATAGGTCAACCAAAATATTGGCTAGCCAAAATTTTGGTAGGGCATTCTTGGGCACAAACCAAACACACCCTTAGAATTTCCAACTAAGTGAGTCAAACATCTTTCGTAAATTGGATAGGAAAGAACCTCTGGTAGAGCACAATACAGTTGAAATAAACAATTTTACCAGGGGTGGTAACGGACTTTCTAACGACGCCGTGGGTCCCTACGTGCCACCATAATGATCACAGAACATTGTCGGACGCCATATTAAGATATTTCCCTAAAATGTGGCGGTAACTGAAGTAGCAAGTCTGCTTCGGTATAAACTGATAGCCAAACTATAGATAGGTGACTTTTATGAACAAAATATTGATGGACAAAACAGGAAAAATATTTGGATGGATTAATGGGCATGGTGTTTCAACATCGCCCATCGTTGTGGATGTGGATGCTGTTGCTTCGAGCCACTCGTAAGAGGCTCATAACGATAGTTACACGCTGTCAGCCAATACGGACGCAGTAGCTCGACAGCATGCAGATGGCACAACAGGAAAGGAAAGGAGGGAGCGCAGAGTTGGGAGGAGAGGGGCTGCATTATTAGTCACCATGAGGTGTGGGCTTTGACCACTCGCTAATATAATAGCCAAACTATAGATAGGTGACGTTTATGAACAAAATATTGATGGAAAAAAAAGGAAAAAAATATTTGGACGGATTAAAGCTCGGTGTTTCAACACCGTCCATTGCTGTGGATGTGGACGCTGTTGCCTCGAGCCACTCATAAGAGGCTCATACCGATGGTTACACGCTGTCGGCCATTACGGACGCAGTAGCTCGACAGCATGCCAGATGGCACGACAAGAAAGGAAAGGAGGAAGCGCGGAGTTGGGAGGAGAAGGGGCTGCATTATTATTCACCATGAGGTGTCGGCTTTGACCACCCGCTTGATAGGTTCTTACTGTGGGAAGGAGAACCCCAGATGCCATGCAGGCCCAACAGTAGATATGGCCTAGTGTCAGGCACTAGGCAGCTTAGCTAGAGAAGAATATGGTGGGAGTGAAAACTACCATAGCGGCTCTTCACCAACCCGAAGCATGCAGACACATGGCAAACAAGGAGAGGGTTGTGCGTTAAAGAGAAGGTAAATAAGCTAACCAAAAATATATATATATATATACACCACTTGGACACTGCAGATATGATCTATCGGATAGTGTGTGCACGAAGGGCATACCTACAAAACCCAACTTTGTGCCTACCTACAAAACCCAACTTTGTGCCTCATGGCTAATTCACGAGCAATGGACGAAAAGTATCTGGGAAAAGGAGACGCGGAGAAACTGAAGTCGGGTGCCAGAACACACAAAGCAACAAATAAACGGCCGTTGCCAACAGGACCAAGGAGAAAGGAGACCCCATTGGCGACTAAATAACCAAAGTACATGAGCTTCAATAAAAACAAGTGTACAGCAGCGGGAAAGAATGAAACGACTACCAGAACAAACGACCCACAATCGCCAACCACTGGTCTCCCAGCCCGAGTAGTCTAGCGCCATTTAAAGAAAGTAATACACTCAAGTTGCACTACATCTGGTGGGATTGCATTAGCATGCACACTTCAGTTAAAGGGATAAGTTTACTTTTGTTTCCTTGATAACTACCTGTTTCACCCAAACTCAAAACTGTCCAAATTTTACACCCTTGGCCCTCAACCATCAAAACTAGGGTCAAAAATCTAGAGGAAAAAGTTCAGAGTAAAAGACATGGCTTAAGAATTTCATTCTAGAACTCCAACACCCAGGGGTAGACTTCATCATTATGGATACCACAGGAAATGAGGTTCCATCTCCTACAAGCGGCACCCAGTAACACACATAAGCATGATGTTTCCACATAAAAAAGAAAACATAACCCAGGTCCCACAGCATCAGGATTGCTGTGACATTAGTCATAACTCATAAGGTATTATACGGACAGAACAACTGACACAGTTAACTGGTAAAATACAGACAACTGACAAAGTGACAAGGATCTCTCACAGCTAATCGCAGGGTACTTATGAGTCAACCATCCAACTGTATCAACAAGGTTATAAGAAATACGCAGATCATGCGGAATTAATGGCAGAACCTTTGAAGTCAGGTCAGTGGCTCAAGAGATGTATGCCGATATAGGGATAGATCCTGCTGCTGCGGTGACTCAATGGCTGGAGCAGAACTTCACACTCCATCAGTACCTGCGCCGCAACAAATCTAATTAGTGACGATTGCACAAGCCATAGCTCAAAAAGATCAAGGAAAATTAACTTCACCGTTACAGAACTAATGACTGAACCTTTGAAGTTAGGTCAGTCCAGCAAGGTTATGAAAATTAGCTTCACAACCTGGAATTCAGGTTCTCGACCCTAACATCGCTGAAGTATGGATCGGTCCAAATCGATTCCACATTATTTTCAAACAACATAGTATTTGCTGGTGTTTCTCAAATCGCCAGATTCCCAAGTATGATCATAAATATTAATTAGTAGTTACTATTTGAACCTTCAGAAGCTGCTAACAATAGTTTAAAACATTAAAACACTGCAAGTAGCAGAAATATTATTCTTGCAGTGTTGTTGTTTTTTATCCTTAAAAAGTGGCCTTCACATCCACACAAAATTCTAAGACCAATGCATTATGAACTGTCAACAGCTTGCCAGTTAATTTTCTTTTGAGCTATTGTTGCAAAGGAATGATCATATTCTTCTGAGAAATTTGCTAGCCAACCTTACTCCAGAGCAAAAGGGAGAGGAGAGCGGATAAGAACACATGGGAAATTCAGTCTTTTCACGCAGCCAAATGACTAACGAAACAATATTTAGATAACAAATTTCAACCTGGCAGAATAGCAATTGAAACCTGCAATGTCACACTCTCGTGATCAGCGGCGAAGCCACATATGAGCTGTATAGTCAATTGACTACACAGTTTTTTGCACAATCCTTCAACAATCATGCAAAAAAATTATTAAAAATTTGTAAAATAGGTGTATTTGACTACACAACTTTAGTTTGACTACACAGGGTTGTAGCCCTGGCTCCGCCACTGCTCATGATGTCACACCTCACACTATTTACATGATAAATGCCACTGCAAGTCAACCCTGACACCAAATAGGTCTATCTCCTGAAATTTAGCACGTCCAAGATAATTTCAGGCTTATGAACCAAAAAGTTTGTTTCTCAGTTATGTACTATTATTCTCATCCTCTGGCGTGATCGCAGCTCCAAGAGGTGGGGCTAATTAATCGCAGCGATTATAGCCGAAAGCCGATCGGTAGCAACGATGCAATCTACCCATCGCGCCCCAACCCTTGGATCGGATCTTGCCTGCGTCAGCCTATCTCGATCCCGGACGATTGCGCTAGCCTACCTGAGCCCCACTGCCAGGAGCAGCCGCCGCCGCTCTCCTCCACCTCGTGTGTCGTTCGCGGCATTCCACTTCGTAGCCCCAGCCACTCACCCCTGCAACCGCAACCGCAGCATCCCTCCAACCTCTCCAATCTCCCTATGCACACTTCTTCTGGCCTCGCCCACCTTGCACATTTCGAGGAGAAAACGTGTAGTCCACTGATCTGGATGATGAGCAAGGCTTGGCGCCGCTGTCCTCACCTGCCTAGCACTACAGGCTGCAGCTGAATTTGTGCGGACGTGCATCTGAAGGTCACTCCCCACAATCGTCGCGGCTTAGCTCTTCAGGCTCCTAGACGACCCGGATCAAGCCTGCCCACAGTCAGAACCGCAATGATGGTCAGCTGAAGAAAAACACCCTCCTCGGCTCCCAGGTTGCCCCTTCCTTCTTCCCATTGTTTTATTTTAATCAGTGCATTTTACCCAAGTTAAGTATTTGACAAAAAGCTTCAGATGGATGGATACTTGGGTAGTTAAGTACAAAAAGCTTCACAGGGATGGATACTTGAGTAGTACTTCAGTTTCTTAAATTGGTTCATGTTGTCTTCCACAATGGATAAACATTTGGTACGAATGGAAGCTGAACTTGGTGGGATCGGATTGCAGTGGTCAGCCTCCATCCACTGCAATGCTACATTTCAAGATTTGTTTATTCTTCATCGACTTACTGGAGCTGATTTGATTTTTTTAATTTTCAGAACCTTTCCCACTGGCAGAGTTTATCCTTTTTAAAGAAAAGGTTTTTGTCATCACTAATTCTTGAAGGAATTTGAAATTTTGTATTAGTTTGTGTGCAAGTGAAGTGGCAGGGCAGGTAACTACCTCCTGATTAATCATTTGTAATCTGAATTGTTGATTATCTATAATATGCTTTGAAATATATCAAACTGTAGCTCAATTACTGATATCTGCAGAACCTTGCATGGGTACTACTACATCAGCACGCATTAGTTGTTTTCCATACCCATGGACCTTACAGTGGTACGATTTTGGTAATCTATAATCCTCCTAGCTGGTGTTGTGATTCATCACCAAGTTTCCTCGATGGATTGCATTGGATTTCTATAGATTACATTGGCACACCTTGATACGATGCTGAACTTAGAAGACTATTAGGACTTTTATACCCAAGATATTGATCACCCTGATCAGCTCACCTTTCCATGCAGCGTCATGTGATTGATTTTATATGAACAATGGTTTGTCACTCACGCGAGCCTCAGATTCTACTTCTACAAACGACAGAGGTCTCGATTGAGCAAAGTAGTTTGCTCCTTCACGGTATGGATTTTCCTGCTTTGTTTTAGTTATGCAAAACTGTTTTGTACATGGTCTTTTGGTCCTACAGGGATCTGGGCTAGGGGCACCATTATACAAGTATACAACGTTATCTACCGATACGACTTTACTATTAAAAATATTTATTTTGTTTTGGCAGAGATGCCATATATGCTCTGAATATTATGTGAACCGAAGACATTATATAGGTCGCAACTGATATCTTTGTTCATACATCTCTACGCCCACAAATTGTTTCCTATGAATTCTGTTGATTTGGGGTGGTTCTCTTCCAATTTGATCCGAGATAGGCAAACAAACATTGGAAACTATAATCTTGCTTTGTACTGAATTACAATATCAGGTACTTTCTCAAATTTAATTGTCTTTTTCTGTCTTAGTTATTATCTCACAGCAACATGTCTGTCAAATGTGCAGTCATATGGGGTACGTTGCTATTGCTTCTCTCATCCTAGAGATTAAGGACAATTTTCGCAGCTAAGGCTGGCCATAGTGCAAAGTATCATATAGTGGTATCATGTATATGATACAAGTCTATGATACTACCTCTATAGTGGTTAGTATCATCTAGTAGTATCATAATCTTATGATATTTAATTATTTGTAGAATCTCAATGCAATTGTGTGTATAGGATGTATTTGACATTAAATTTTCTAGTTTCACGTGCTATGATACAGTATCATACTATGATACTACTAGCATATCTCTCCTCATTAATTATAGCGCCACATCAGATTTTTGCCAAGGTGGCATGCATGATACTCCTTATGATACTAGCACTATGGCTAGCCTAAAATTACTATGGGGGAAGCCAGTAATGCATTTGCTCACCTGCATTAAATCCTAACGTACAAATTTAATAACGTACAAATCACTACGGGGGACAATCTTGCATTTGCTCACCTGCATATAATTTGCATTTGCTCACCTGCATTAAATCCTAACGTACAAATTTAATGACGTACAAATCACTATGGGGGGCGATCTTACATTTGCTCACCTGCATATAATTTTTAGAGATTGTTTCCAGGTGGGCTTGCATTCATTTAGTTTGACTAGAAAATAACATATAGTGTGGTTCTACTGCATCTAGGCTAAAGAATAGTGCAGTTTTGCAGGTCAGAGTTTCTAAACGTCTACTACCAAAGAATGACAGTGATCCTACTGGCCGTGACGACAGGGTTACAGGCAAAAATGTAAACACGCAGCACTAAATTTTATATGGGGTATTCGTAGAAGTAGGACTGAGTAGAAATTGGCTTATAATAACCCCATGTGTGCGACTAAGGTGTTTTGACATACAGAAGCTAATTCCGACTTAGGGGCCAGGAAGAACAATAAAAATGATATACTATCAAGTAAGTGAATGTTTATGTTGAAGAAACAATTATGGGACAGTAAGTGATGGAGATGTAGTGATGTAGGATCATTATTTCTAGGGCATTTTGTTATTAAATGCACGGATAAAAACAAGGTTTGGTTAAGTCTCTCCTATACCTTTTCTTGGACCAATTTGGTGATGCAAAGCCGCTCAGTCCTGCATTAGCCTGGCCACACCGAGATCATAGTTTTCTTTATTGGCTTATACCAATGGGTTCTTGCATATCAGGTTAATTTAGTACCTCAAATATTTTGTATCGTTGTCTCCTTTGCAGGACAATGTGGTGCTCTTATGTATGGTAATGCTTTGACGCATCCTTAATGAAGATGAGGCTCATTGCTACAATTTTGCTGTATTGTTATAGACTTGTAGTACTTTCAAGTGCAATGTGTTACTTCTCAAGTAAATAAGTAGTATCTGGTCTGCTTTTAGCGCTGCAAGTATTCAAGGAAATACCTTTCATAGCATACTTGTCTAGGATATAATCGAAAGTACATGGCATAGGTCATAAGAGGAAATGACATTAGTTGTTTTCTTTGTAGTATGGTCAAGTTTTACTGACCAAGTTATTCTATGTTGTTTTTATGTTATACACATGGGTCTCACACTTTATCTCATGAAAAAGGTGAAATTTCGCAGCAAGATTTTTTTAATGTTTATTCATGTCCTTCTCTTACTTCTTGGTGGTCCTTCCATGCTTGAGAAAACAAAGCCTAAGGATAATGTGCCACACTGTATGCCAGACCGTTTTGTAGAGTCATTTGATTTAAAACATTACTATATTTTTCATTACTTAGTGCTTTTCAATACAGGTTTTCTAAGAGTATGTCTACCATAGAACCTTCAATATTGGGAGTTATGTCCAGTTATTTTGGTGGCTTGAAAAATTTGGTGAATGACTACATGTATTACCTCTGTAAGAATTCTATGGTTGAAAAGAAATATTTCTTGTTGGAGGTAAAATCATGTTCTCTTGCGAACACCAGTGGATACTAAATCTGGACAACATGAATGCTCGATGCAAACATTTTTTTACACTTAGCATGAAGTTTATGTGACTTTCATCAGGATTTTTTCTGGATGACCAAGGAAGATATGTCCCATGTTTAATCAATTATGCTCTCGCAGTTATGTCTTCGGTTTGACCTGGACCTGACTTTGCTGGTAGCCCTCAAAGTCACACTACTATATTTCAGGGAAGTTTGTGCTATGAGTAGTGAATGATGTGCACAAGAGGCTCGATCAATAGCTCCGAAATGAAGCAAAAATACAGCTTTAACCGATCTGATCACAAAGATGATGAGCAGATAGGGAGGGATTAAGATGACTCATTGCTGTGTGGTGGTAGTGAGGTGGATAGAAAGTGTGAGAAAACATTTTGTTTAATTATATTGTACACTTCATTTTGATACAGAACCTCCCTATATGTATCTGTTGTCTTGTTACCTTATTATTTTGTGACAACATGCTTTTGTATACTTGTGACTTTTGAGCAGTTATTTATCTATGCTTAGAGTAAAGAAACAAGAGGAAAATATATCCTCTATGGGGATTTTGAATCTTGCAAAATTAGGCTTTGGAATATTGCAAAATTATTATGGAAAGTTGTACATATTTTAAAAACTTCAAGGCGAAGACTGGAAATCCCACCGCATAATTACTGTTCGCTGTGTTTGGACGCACTAGATTGAGTCTGGAATTGAATTGGATAGAAAATTCCAAATCCAAGATGGAAAGGAAATGGCTTCTAATTCAAATTCTATTGTTTGGATGTACATGGTATTTGATGTTGAAATCAAAAGATGGGTTTTGTGAATAGGGGAATAGGGGAAGGAACATGAGGCTTGGAGGTGGGGAATGACGAACTATTTTTGGGAACGAAACAGTTCGCACGATTCCAACCCAATACAGAGGTCCCGAGCTCTGTACTCCCTAGCGTGGGCGGACACGCGCGGCGGGGTGGACTTGGAATTGAGGTTGTTTCCCGGTGGAAATTCTATGACTAACCAAACAGCAGAATTTAGTACCCGAATTCTAAATTGCCAATTCCAAGTCTAATTCAGTGCAACCAAACACAGTGTCATGTAAAGTGAGATGGTGATTGCTGCAATCTCTCCAAAGTCATGTGCTATGTAATGGACTAAGATGATTTGCTAGAGGTGGAGAAAATACCGGCGTGTAGGAGTTGGTCACACCATTAGGATTCTATGTTTTATGACAGACAGGAGAGAGCAGCGTGAAATAGAAGTGTCCTTCTACGGTGCTTAAGAGCCTAACTATGGTTTGAACTTAGGTAACTCGAATTGCAGTATCTTGAGGATGCCATTGACATTGAAAATATTTATTAAAAACACAAAAAACATCATAACTATTAATTCTATGGATCAAGCGAAGACGAAATAGGATAACTAAGATGCTAGCAAACAGTTAAAAGCATAGTAAAGGCTGCAACCATGTATGAACAAACAAGTAGAATTAGGCTACTCCTGTGATGTAAAGATAAATAAACAATTACCTCCGGTATAGAAATTCGCGAACGGATGATATGAATTCTCCAAAAGATTCTGATTGAGCTTCCTGGACTTCATCGACTCTAGTTGTACAACAAAGGAGTAGTGCTCTGAATTGCTGGACACCGAAATGAAAACCACATCAGCATCCTCAGAATACCCCACTATAACTTCATTGCTTGTCTCCAACCCAGACGGCAGACCAATGATATCATGCATGTTGACAGTCTTCTGCAGCATCCATGTAGCAACGCCCTCATTGCTGACCGTGCGGCCCCACATTTGGAAGCTGGGGTACGAGAGTACAGCCATGCCTACGCCACCACCCTCGGCCCTGATGATCCTGATGCAGCTGCTGGGAATGCCTGTAAAAGTAGGCCTCTTGACCACAGTTAATCTCCGCTTACCCATATCGAACTCGAGTATTTCATCTTCAGACTCATCTAGCCACCAGTACAGAGCATTGCCGATGAGGGTGGAGGGGAGACGGCTAACTGTACCAGCACATGGTCCCGCCGTCCAGACAGCTTTTCTCCATATGCCAGTCTTTGAGGAGTAGAGACGGCCAACTGCTGGATGTTGGCCTCCGCTGAAGGTGCCTACCACAGCCAGCTTGAACGGGCTCATGTGGCAATCTCCGTGCACGTGGCCCTGGTCGCTGCCCGCATCGCACAGCACAGCTGCGCTGATGGTGCACGCACAAATTGTGTAATCAGGCGGAAACTCCACGCGGGGCCCGAACCCCGGCGGAATGGCCAGGGCGCGGACGTCGACGGATATAGGATCAAACATAAGGATCAGAGACAGCCGCTGGAAGAGGATAAGCACGAAGCCGTGGCGGCACCCGGGCAGAGTCCATGAATCAAACGCTAATCCGCCTGGATCTGGCAAGTCAAAGCGCGCGGGAGGGATGCGGTCGGGAGGGTCGAGAACGGAGGTGAATACCAGTGTTCGGTCGCGCTCCTCGAAGACGCCGAGGATGGGGGGCTTCCGGTGGTGGGCGAGGAACCGGCGGCGGAAGTCTGGGTCGGTGGCGAGGAGTTCCCAGCGCTTGGAGACGACGGAGGCGCGGGGGAGCGAGGTGGGGAGCGGGGAAAGTCGGAGCAAGATCTCGCCGAGGAGGTCGTCGTTGTCCATGGGCGCCGCCGTCGCGCCGCCCTCGTCGCTCATCTGGACTGGGGAGTTTTTTTTCTTTCTTTCTGGAAATGGGAATGGGAATGGAGATACGGAGAAGTATTGGGGCAAATCCTATTATTCCGACCGACCGGCACCTATCAACCCTGTTTTTTTTTGGGCCGGCCCGTTAACTCTGCCCAACATGACTACTCCCTCCATTCCCGTGGTTAGGCCCATTTCCAGCGAGCCGACGCAAAATGAAGGACTAAATTAACCCGACTACTCTGTTTGCGTCGATTTAAATGGTTAAAATCGATCACGGCGT
>NC_061511.1:268573532-268588405 GCF_022539505.1 Lolium rigidum
CGTTTACGTCTAGGTGTTTCCAGTTAAGATTCAAGTGGTCCGGTCCGGTCCGGTCCGTCCCTGTTATTGGACCACTTCACCTATAGCAAATTGTGAGGTTAAAGGTTTGGCCCGCACCTACACTACTAGGGCAACGGGTTACCCCAGGTTCGTCCCTGTTAGTAGCTGCTGATTTGATCGATGTGTGTTCTGCTGCTAGATGCACAACTGTATGCCTTGAGAACAAAATCTTCGATGGCCATCTTACAAAAAAAGAAACTTCGATGGTAAATATTTCACTTGAAAACAGAAAATATTCAATATCACAAGTTGCAGACAAACACCAAAACTGAAACATCGATCATCAGAGAAGCACAAAAAGGCATCTACAGATCTACTCGAGGCAGGGGATGGCGGGTGTAGCGAAGCACTCTTGGAAGGGAAGGGGCGTGCCATCCGACAAGCTTTTCGCGCTCCCCGGCTACGCCTCGCAGCGTTCCGCGTCACCTTGCCCTGCTCCAGCTCCGGTAAATTTTGGAGATCGACGGTGAGAGGAAAAGTGGTGGAGCAGCTCGAAGGGGACGAGGCGCGAACAGTAGCTGGGAGTAGTCAGCTCCGGCAAATTTTGGGGGCTCCAGCCTGCGCCTCTCACTCGTCGCGGGCTCGCGGCGTGCCGGTGCCTTGCCCTGATCTACGGCGGCGCTGCGGTATGCATACAAGACGACAGGAGGTTCTTCCAGGATAAGGTTCGACCCTAGGGTCGAAAAGGTTATGGCCCTCTTGGCCCTATTTTTCGAGCCGACCAATTACCCTATTGGTGCCAAAATGCAGGTGCGGTTCAGCGGGTCAAAGATTAAACCGGACCAGCTGCATCTATAGTTTCCAGCAGTCCGACGCATAAAAGGCGTAATTTTTTCATTCATTAAACGCCCTTAATTTATGTAATTGTTAAAATGCACAAAAAACATAAAAATAGAAAGGGCCAATGAAGCATGCCAAAACCTAGCCATGGACTACTGCTCGTCGTTGCTGACAAGATCGATGATGCCCGGTCCGCCATGGTAGTTGGTAGACCGGCGGTGGACGAGGAAGGGGAGACTACGGTGACGGCAGCCACGGATCCCAGGCCGGGGTTGGAGCAGGAGACGTCGCGTGTGGGTGCGTGTCGGCGTGCCGAATGATTCACCAGCGTCACCTGCGCTAGCCAAGATTTACCAAGTTGCACGCCGAGGTCATCCCGCATAGCAAGGCCGGTCGAGCTCTCTATTGGCCATTGTGATGGCAATGGCCTCCTCGACGGCTAGACGTGAACGTTGGCTCCGAGGACGTAAACGCCGTCCTTGTCCTCCGCATCGGCATCGTCCTCGGGCTCGTACTCGTCCTCGGCTCCTCGCCCTCGTCGTTGTCGTCCTTCCCTCGTCGTCGTCCTCATCATCGTCATACTCGTCCTCGTCTTCGTACTCGGCCTCGTCGTCCTCGAGCTCGCGGTTGAAGAAGTCGACATCGTCGAGGTATGCCGCTTGGCAGTACGCGTCGAACTCGCGCGCCCCGAACGAGATCCAGTTGTACGAGGTTAGGGCTGAACGCTTGGATCGTCCCGTAGATCCAGCCGGCAAGATGGCTCGGCGGCGCTGGACCCCATGGCAGCGCTCTCGTCCCTCTTATGACGTAGATGATTCCCTAGCAACTACGCTAAAAAGATCTTAATACGTTGGGACTCCAAGTGCAGAGTGTTGTATCAAGGGAGTATCTCCCACACAAGGGTGACTCGAGGGTTTATATCGAACTCTGGGGAAACTGGATGGAAGAGTGTTTTCTTCTCTCTTCTTCAAGCAATCCTACAAGTAAAATAAATCCCTTGTGTCCCCAACTCCACCGTGTGATTGTCAAGCATAAGGTTTTGCGTAAATAAATAACATAAGTAGTAATAAAACAAGTAGAAACTAAACTAGATGAAATAACTAAGTAAAAAACTGTAAAGAGATTGATTGTTTTTATGTTTTAGCTGCAAATAAGAAGATAAATATTTTTGTATTTTCGAAATAAAATAGTGCAGCAAATAGAAAACAATGTAAAAGCAATATAAATGTGTTTCTTATGATAAAAAGTGAACCGGGGTTCATGGGTTCACTTGACTATTCTCTCGTAAAGTTGTGGTGGACAAAAAGCAATTCATCAATGAGACATGAAGGTACAAATAATATTATACGGGGTATGTAAGATCAGAATTAATATGGGCATCATGCCCTAACATAGAGATGATGCAACACACCTCTCTTATGCTCCACGAGAATGAAACTTCATCAATCTTGTATTAAGAATTAACAGAGCATAGCAATAAATACTTTGACATGAAGTTTGAATATCAAATATGCTACGTTGAACAAACAAGATAATCATTACTGTCACATCATGAACATAACACATGCATTCACTTTATCCCTAGTGAGGTAGCAAAAGAAAGGCAAAACCATAATAGCTCTTGAACATATTGTCACTATCCAATCACTGAAACCCTGCTACTACATCTAACACACATCACCCCACACACGCTCTTTCATAGATGTTGGATTAGAACATAAAATTAAGAACGGGGTACATAATATGCATCTATCAATACATCTCACAATATAATAAGATCAAATCTCATATAACAATATCATAGAACAATGATCCACCACATAGGTATTACAAATATGGCCATGGACCCGAACCTGGGTGATCTATCCATGACCAGGATGAAGCTTGGATGAAACTAAGCAGAGGTCCGAACCGACTGATGTTGAAGAATCAGCGGATGAGTTGTGGTTAGGGGTGAAATGCCACTCGAACCCAGAGCTAGCTGGTAGATCAAGCTACAGCCATAAACCCGTAGTCTAGAGGTGGACTACTCCCTCTTGATCATGATGATGATGATGATGACGTTGGAGAAGGTGGAGATCCCTCCGGCGGTGATCCCGGCCGAGTTTCCCCCTCCAATCTTCTCTCGCGGCCTCCGTTTTGGTGTTTCGTCTTTCAGCGGCGCTCTCCTCCCGAGAACTCTTTGGGACCATATATAGGGGTTTTTAGGGAAAAGCAAGTCGGTTCGCGAAAGAACTAGTACAAACGGACACTCGAGGGCTGAACAGAGGTGGGTGGCATGGCCCAGAAGTTTGGTCGTGCCACCTTGCCTCGTTTGGCCCTCGGACCTCTCCAGGTGTGCTTCAAAAGTCCATTGTATTCATCCCGGTGAAAAACAAAAATCCCAGGTCAATTTCACTCATATAGGTCCCTGGAAGTGAAAAATACGTGAATAGGGTTTTCCTATTCTGTAGGGTTATAAACCAAATAAAGGGGATCATTGGTAAATCCGCATAAATCAATGTAAAACATGGTATTATCATCATATATGCTACAAATATATGGGAATTCAATATGACAAAGGACAAAGTTCATGTATGCATTTTACATGCATCACCCTCACGTGGCATGGGAGGGACCGGTACGCGGCTAGAATTCAGGTACCAGCCTCCTCCCGGCAGCCCTGCATCGGGCCATGGCACCGACCGTTTCTCCTCCCAGAGCTGGCGCGCAAAGTCGACGGGGACGTACCGCTTGTGCTGCGGCTTCTTGCTGAAACCTGAGCCACCGGCCTCATGGTCATTCTTCCACTTGCGGTACGACCAACCTTTCCCATTGCGTCGGTCGGGTGGGTGGGTGGCGAGGTGGAGGTTTTTTGCAAAGGCGTGGTCAATTAAATGGGCACCGCCAAAGGCCCTTAAAAAGGCTAGGATTCCACCTCGCATTCAATGCGCTGCAATTAAAGCCACTGCGACGACGCCCACCAGCACATGCGTGCGAAAGGCGAGGCGCGCCATTAACCCGGGTAGAAAGTCGCCGGGCGGGCCCGTGCGAGAAGCGCACGAACGCAAACTCGTAGCATATTTGGGTCGCGTTTGCGTCTAGGCGGATAGGCCGGTCGCATACGTCGAGCTACTGGACTTCGGTACCATTTTTTGACCGCCTAATCCTAAATAGACGTTTCACGTTCGTTTACGTTGAGAGATGCCTTTAATAAGCAATTCCTCTAGCGCGCTTATTAAGAAGAGTTGCTGTGTTTAACATTTTCCCTCTCTGCCCCTATTTTAAACATAAGGTTGTAGCCTAAATTAATAACGCCTTAACGGCAAGGTTACACGGTACCGAAAGACAGCTTATATGCAATGAAAACAACAAAAATATGGAAAAAAGAAGCACGACTTGTTCATCATGGCCTTCGTCCAGCTCCGCAATTGGACCGGAGTAGACACAGAGTCGGTGAAGAAGCACGCCAAAGAAGAACTCATGCCACGTCAACCACAAGGAGGCCATCCATAGTAGCATCCCCGCCTGCCCATGGTAGCATCGTTCGGCCATGTTGGAAACCACACAAAGGAGGAGAACGCCTTGGACCTACATCAGCAGCCAACAACGGGTCACGGCGCACAGCGGTGAAACAGGCGGCCTTGGTGAGCGTGGCCTCGTTGGGCTCCACGCCCGTAGCATGCATCCTTCTGAAGATGTCGAAGCCACGCTTTCCATGGGCCTCTAGGTCATCCCCGATGATGCCTCCAAGTGGCCGTAACAC
Source organism: Lolium rigidum (assembly GCF_022539505.1). Classification (NCBI taxonomy): domain Eukaryota; kingdom Viridiplantae; phylum Streptophyta; class Magnoliopsida; order Poales; family Poaceae; genus Lolium; species Lolium rigidum. The sequence continues at coordinate 268,578,118 of NC_061511.1, forward strand.
TGGGGCGACTCTGAGCCAATATGCGCAAAATCGGAGGGCGTCCACATCGGAGTTGTTGGGCCGATGGGGGAGCAGCACGTCCATGGGCGGCATAGGAGCAGCGGCGCAGTGTCGGGAGAGTCGTGCCTTGGGCGTGGGGTGATACGTCTCAAACGTATTTATAATTTTTGATGCTCCATGCTTGTTTTACACCAATTTATATATGTTTTGCTCATACTTCGTTGCACTTCGATCTATACATTTTTCGGTACTAACCTATTAACAAGATGCCACAGTGCCAGTTCCCTGTTTTCTGCCGTTTTGTATTTCAGAAAAGTTGTACATGAAATATTCTCGGAATTGGACGAAACAAAAATTGAAGTCAATATTTTTCCGTAACGAAGACAGAGTCCAGAGGGGGGTAGAAGAAGTGGCGTAGGGCGACCAGACCAGCCCTAGGCGCGGCCTGGTCTTAGCCCACGCCAAGGGGTGGTGTGGGCCCCCTGGCCTCCACCAACCTCGACCTTCTGCCTATTTATTCACGATCTCGGGAAAACCCTGAACACCCAAGCCTCCATCCACGAAAAGTTCTGTCGCGGCCACTATTGCAGACCCTAGCTCGGGATGGTTCTGAAGCTCTTCCCGGCACCCTCGCCGGAGGGAAAATCATCGTCGGAGGCATCTAAATCGCCATGCCCACCTCCGAAGTGATGCGTGAGTAGTTCATCCCTGGACTATGGGTCCATAGCTGTAGCTAGATGGTTGTCTTCTCCAATTTGTGCCTCATGTTTAGATCTTGTGAGCTTCCCCAGCTACATGATCAAGATCATCCTTATGTAATGCTACATGTTGTGTTTGCTGGGATCCGATGAATATTGTATACTATGTTGAGATCGATTATATATTCTTATCATATGTTATTTGTGATCTTGCATGCTCTCCGTTGCTAGTAGATACTCTGGCCAAGTAGATGCTTGTGACTCCAAGAGGGGGTATTTATGCTCGATAGTAGGTTCATGCCTCTAGTTTTCTGGAAGAGTGACAATAACTTCTAAGATTGTAGATGTTTTGTTGCGACTAGAGAGAAAACAACAATATTTTATCCGAGGGTAATTCTCGTTGTTTACTTTACACACATGGCTTAATGCGATAACTGCTCCTTGCAACTTAATACTGGAAGGGGTTCGGACGATAAGCGGAAGGTGGAATATTAGTCATAGACGCAGTTGAATTACGGTTTATGTATTATGTTATAATGCCTAAACGAATCTCATAGTGTCATGTATGATCGGTATTCTGTCAATTTCCCAGTTGTAATTTGTTCACCCAGCATGTTATTTATCTTTATGAAGAGACACCTCTAATGAACTGTGTACCCCGGTCCTTTCCTTTACACTGATAAATTCATCTACTGCAATCATGTTCTGTTTAGTTTCCGCAAGCACTATTCTCTTTAATTACTGCAAACATCTTCTTCCACTCGATACATTAAATTCTTTGTGTTCAGCAAAACCGGTGAGATTGACAACCTTACTGTAAGTTGGGGTAAAGTATTTTGGTTGTGTTATGTGCAGGTTTCACATTGTTGCTAACGTCGGTAGTGCGTCCTGCCAATAGTCAGCTAGCAACACCTTCAGAAGTCACGCCTTTCTCATACTGGTCGATTAAACCTTGGTTTCTTACTGAGGGAAAACTTGCTGTTGTGCTCATCACACTTTCCTCTTGGGGTTCCCCAACGTCAACTGCTAGCATGATTTTTCTGGCACCCTTGCCGGGGATGAAGAGGATTTTTGCAAGGTGAGTCTCTCATCTCCAATCTCTTTACTTTGTTATAGTTTTGCTTAGTTTATTTTATTTTGTCTTGTTTGCTTCATTATATCAAAAACACAAAAATTAGTTTCGATTGTTGTTGTTATTTCTGTTGCTTAATTTTAATTTTGCTAAAATGGATCCGCTAAAAATACTAAGTTGTGTGACTTTACTAGCACACACAATAATGATTTTACTTGTACACCTATTGCTTCACCTGCTCCTGAAGCAGCTTTCTATTAAATTAAGCATGCTTTGTTAAATCTTGTTATAAAAGAGCAATTTTCTGGTGTTAGCACTGAAGATGCCACTTCTCACCTTAATAATTTTGTTGAACTTTGTGAGATGCAAAAATATAAGGATGTAGAAGGTGCATTATAAAACTGAAATTGTTTCCTTTCTCTTTGAGAGGTAGAGCTAAAGATTGGTTGCTATCTTTGCCTAGAAATAGTATTGATTCTTGGGTTAAATGCAAAGATGATTTTATTGGAAAATATTATCCTCCTGCTAAGATTATATCCTTGAGAAGCGACATAATGAAATTTAGATAATTTGATAATGAACATGTTTCTCAAGCTTGGGAAAGAATGAAATCTTTGGTAAAGAATTTCCCCACTCATGGACAGACTACTTGGATGATCATCCAAACTTTTTATGCAGGACTGAATTTTTTCTTCAAAGAACCTTCTGGATTCAGCTGCTAGAGGTACCTTTATGTCCATTACTTTGGGGGCTGCAACTAAATTACTTGATGATATGATGATAAATTATTCTGAATGGCACACCGAGAGAGCTCCACAAGGTAAGAAGGTAAATTCTGTCGAAGAAACCTCCTCTTTGAGTGATAAGATTGATACTATTATGTCTATTCTTGTTAATGGTAAATCACATGTTGATCCAAATAATATTCCGTTAGCTTCTTTGGTTGCTCAAGAAGAGCATGTTGATGTGAATTTTATTAAAAGCAACAATTTCAACAACTATGCTTATAGGAATAATTTTGGTATCAACAATTATAGGTCATATCCTTCTAATAATGGTAATGCTTATGGTAATTCTTATGGTAATTCCTACAGCAACAATAAAAGTGCACCCTCTGATCTTGAAGTCATGCTTAAGGATTTTATTAGTAAACAAACTACTTTTAATAAAACTGTTGAGGAAAAGCTTGGAAAAATTGATGTTCTTGCTTCTAAAGTTGATAGCCTTGCTCATGATGTTGAATTTCTTAAATTTAAGGTTATGCCTCATGATGTTAAAGAAAGTAAAACTTTGAATGCCATTCAAGTTAGAATTGATGAAAATGTTAGGATGTTGGTGGAATTGCATGCTAGGTGGGAAAGAGAAGATAAAATTGCTAGAAACAATAATTTGACTAAAGTTTGTACCATCACCACCACCAGTAGTAATGAAGTCTCAAATGCTAGCAAGCCTCCTACTATTAATGGTAAAATAATTGGTGTAGAAAAAGTCCCCGCTCCTTCAGCAAAATTGCCTAGAACAATTGAAACTGCTCCTGATAAGTGTGCTGAAATTTTTTGGAGTATGGGAGATAATAATCCTCTTACCTTTGATAATAATGACTTTGATTTTGATAATTGCAATATCTCTGAAGTAATTAAGTTCTTACAAAAGCTTGCTAGAAGTCCTAATACTAGGGCAATAAATATGGCTTTCACGAAGCATATTACAAATGCTCTTATGCAAATTAGAGAGGAGAAATTAAAACGTGAACCTTCTATTCCTAAAAAGATAGAAGATATCTGGGAGCCCATCATTAAGATGAAAGTAGATAATTTTTATTGCAATGCTTTATGTGATATTGGTGCAAGTATTTCTGTTATGCCTAGAAAAATCTATGATATGCTCGACTTGCCACCGTTGGAACAATGTTATTTGGTTGTTCATCTTGTTGATGTTGCTGCAAAGAAATCTTTGGGGAGAGTTGATAATTTTCTTATTATGGTTAACAATAACGTTGTCCACATTGATTTTTTTGTTTTGGATATTGAATGCAATATTTCTTATCCAAATATTTTTGGGAAGACCGTTTCTTAGAATTGTTGGTGCTGCTTGAGAGATGAGATTATTAAATATCAATTTCCACTCAGAAAGGTATGGAACACTTCCCTAGGAAAATAAATATTTCACCTTATTATTAAATAATTAGAACAAATTATGATATTGATACTTCTTCACTTGATAATACTTGATGCTAGCTCTTTTTCTGCACCTAGCTGAAAGGCATAAAGAAAAGCACGCTTGGGAGATAATCCATGTTTAATTTTGTAATTTTTCTTTTGTTGAGTCTTGGAAATTATTGCCTCTATAACAACCTCTCCTTATCATTTTTATTTCGTTTTTGTGCCAAGAATAGCCTCTAATAGGAAAAAAGTAAGATTTGGGGAAGTTGTTGTCCTGAAAGCAGATTTTGTGATGTCACCATAGAAATTCGTATAAATAGCCAGATCAGAATTTTGAGCTACCAATTTTTTTGCATATGCCCAAAGTTATTATCTAACTTTCGTTAGTTGAACACTTTTCGAGATGAGCAACAAAAGATTTTCGAAAAAATCGATCTTTACCTATGATATGTCTCCAACGTATCTATAATTTCTGATGTTCCATTCTTACATTATACCAATTGCTATATGTTTTATATACATTTTATATCATTTTTATGCATTTTCCGGGACTAACCTATTAACAAGATGCCGAAGCGCCAGTTCCTGTTTTCTGTTGTTTTTGGTTTCAGAAATTCTACACAGGAAATATTCTCGGAATTAGACCCCACGAAGACAGAAGTCAATATTTTGCCGAGACGGACCCAGAGAGCCAGAGGGGGGCCAAGGGGCCTCCACACCATAGGGGGCGTGGACCCACCCCTGGCCGCGCCACCAGGTGGGGAGGGCACCCTGGGGCCCCTCCGAGGCCGCCCTTCCGCCTATATATTCTCCCAGATGTGAAAACCCTAAGGATATCAGTCATATTCCACGAAAAGTTACGTAGCCGCCGCCATCGCGAAGCCAAGTTCGGGGGACAGAAATCTCTGTTCCGGCACGCCGCCGGGACGGGGAAGTGCCCCTGGAATCCATCTCCATCGACTCCATCGCCATCTTCATCGCCGTTGCTGTCTCCCATGATGAGGAGGGAGTAGTTCTCCCCCGAGACTGAGGGCTCTACCGGTAGCTATGTGGTTCATCTCTCTCTCCCATGGTGTGATCTTTATGTGATCATGAGCTTTGTAATCTAGTTGAATATGTAGATGTTTGATATCTACGGGAGCTTCTATTCTTGTAGACAGTGTTGGGCCTCCAAGAGCAGAGGTTTGTAGAACAGCAGCAAGTTTCCCTTAAGTGGATCACCCAAGGTTTATCGATCTCAGGGAGGAAGAGGTCAAAGATATCCCTCTCATGCAACCCTGCAACCATAAAGCAATGACTTTTCATGAATAGCACTTTCAAGACAAGCATCAATAAGTCTTGCATAAGAGTTAACTCATAAAGCAATAAATCAAAGTAAAGGTATTGAAGCAACACAAAGGAAGATTAAGTTTCAGCGGTTGCTTTCAACTTGTAACATGTATATCTCATGGATAATTGTCAATATAGAGTAATATAACAAGTGCAGTATGCAAATATGTAGGAATCAATGAACAGTTCACACAAGTGTTTGCTTCTTGAGGTGGAGAGAGATAGGTGAACTGACTCAACATAAAAGTAAAAAAGAATGGTCCTTCAAAGAGGAAAGCATCGATTGCTATATTTGAGCTAGAGCTTTTATTTTGAAAACATGAAACAATTTTGTCAACGGTAGTAATAAAGCATATGAGTTATGTAAATTATATCTTACAAGTTGCAAGCCTCATGCATAGTATACTAATAGTGCCCGCACCTTGTCCTAATTAGCTTGGACTACCGGATCATCGCAATACACATGTTTTAACCAAGTGTCACAATGGGGTACCTCCATGTCGCCTGTACAAAGGTCTAAGGAGAAAGCTCGCATTTTGGATTTCTCGCTTTTGATTATTCTCAACTTAGACATCCATACCGGGACAACATGGACAACAGATAATGGACTCCTCTTTAATGCATAAGCATGTGGCAACAATTAGTGTTCTCATATGAGATTGAGGATATATGTCCAAAATCGAAACTTCCACCATGAATCATGGCTTTAGTTAGCGGCCCAATGTTCTTCTCTAACAATATGCATACTCCAACCATTAAGGTGGTAGATCTCTCTTACTTCAGACAAGACGGACATGCATAGCAACTCACATGATATTCAACAAAGAATAGTTGATGGCGTCCCCAGGAACATGGTTATCGCACAAGAAGCAACTTAATAAGAGATAAAGTGCATAAGTACATATTCAATACCACAATAGTTTTTAGGCTATTTTGTCCCATGAGCTATATATTGTAAAGGCGAATGATGGAAATTTAAAGGTAGCACTCAAGCAATTTACTTTGGAATGGCGGAGAAATACCATGTAGTAGGTAGGTATGGTGGACACAAATGGCATAGTGGTTGGCTCAAGGATTTTGGATGCATGAGAAGTATTCCCTCTCGATACAAGGTTTAGGCTAGCAAGGTTATTTGAAACAAACACAAGGATGAACCGGTGCAGCAAAACTCACATAAAAGACATATTGTAAACATTATAAGACTCTACACCGTCTTCCTTGTTGTTCAAACCAATACTAGAAATTATCTAGATCTTAGAGAGACCAATTATGCAAACCAAATTTTAGCAAGCTCTATGTATTTCTTCATTAATGGGTGCAAAGTATATGATGCAAGAGCTTAAACATGAGCACAACAATTGCCAAGTATCAAATTATCCAAGATATTTTATCAATTACCACATGTAGCATTTCCTGTTTCCAACCATATAACAATTAACGAAGCAGTTTCAACCTTCGCCTTGAACATTAAAAACTAAGAACACATGTGTTCATACGAACCAGCGGAGCGTGTATCTCTCCCACACAAGCATTTATTCAAACAAAAACAAAAACAAAAGCACACATACGCTCCAAGTAAAGTACATAAGATGTGGCCGAATAAAAATATAGTTTCAGGGGAGGAACCTGATAATGTTGTCGATGAAGAAGGGGATGCCTTGGGCATCCCCAAGCTTAGACGCTTGAGTCTTCTTAGAATATGCAGGGGTGAACCACCGGGGCATCCCCAAGCTTAGAGCTTTCACTCTCCTTGATCATATTGCATCATTCTCCTCACTTGATCCTTGAAAACTTCCTCCACACCAAACTCGAAACAACTCATTAGAGGGTTAGTGGACAATAAAAATTAACATGTTCAGAGGTGACACAATCATTCTTAACACTTCTGGACATTGCATAAAGCTACTTGGACATTAATGGATCAAAGAAATTCATCCAACATAGCAAAAGAGGCAATGCGAAATAAAAGGCAGAATCTGTCAAAACAGAACAGTCCGTAAAGATGGATTTTATTGAGGCACCAGACTTGCTCAAATGAAAATGCCCAAATTTAATGAAAGTTGCGTGCATATCTGAGGATCACGCACGTAAATTGGCTTAATTTTCTCGAGCTACCTACGAGGAGGCGGGTCGAAATTCGTGACGAAGAAAGAAATCAGTAATCGCGCAAGTAATCCAAATCTAGTATGAACCTTACTATCAACGACTTTACTTGGCACAACAAAGCACAAAACTAAGATAAGGAGAGGTTGCTACAGTAGTAAACAACTTCCAAGCCTCAAATATAAAACAAAAATACTGTAGCAAAATAAACACATGGGTTATCTCCCAAGAAGTTCTTTCTTTATAGCCATTAAGATGGGCTCAGCAGTTTTAATGATGCACTCGCAAGAAATAGTTGTTGAAGCAAAAGAGAGCATCAAGAGGCAAATTCAAAACAAATTTAAGTCTAACATGCTTCCTATGCATAGGAGTCTTGTAAATAAACAAGTTCATGAAGAGCAAAGTAACAAGCATAGGAAGATAGAACAAGTGTAGCTTCAAAAATTTCAGCACATAGAGAGGCATTTTAGTCACATGAAAATTTCTACAACCATATTTTCCTCTCTCATAATAACTTTTAGTAGCATCATGAGCAAACTCAACAATATAACTATCACATAAAGCATTCTTATCATGAGTCTCATGCATAAAATTATTACTCTCCACATAAGCATAATCAATTTTATTAGTAATAGTGGGAGCAAATTCAACAAAGTAGCTATCATTATTATTCTCATCAAGTGTAGGAGGCATAGTATAATCATAATAAAATTCACTCTCCATAGTAGGTGGCACCAAAAGACCACTATCATTATAATCATCATAAATAGGAGGCAAAGTATCATCAAAGTAAATTTTCTCCTCAATGCTTGGGGGACTAAAAAGATCATGAAAACCAGCCTTCCCCAAGCTTAGAACTTTCTATATCATTAGCAACAATGGTATTCAAAGTGTTCATACTAATATGTTCCATGGGTTTTTTAATTTTCGCATCAAACCATCCATGTCTTAAATCGTAAAATAGAATAAGAAGCTCATTGTTGTCCATTATGCCAAACTAGTGTAAACAAGAAACAAAAAGATGCAATTGCAGGATCTAAAGGAAATAGCTTCGAGCACTCACACAATGGCGCCAGAAAAGTACTTTTACCTGGGACCGGAGTATGAATGTCTTTTACCTTTCCTCCCAGGCAACGGCGCCAGAAAATAGCTTGATGTCTACGGGAGCTTCTATTCTTGTAGACAGTGTTGGGCCTCCAAGAGCAGAGGTTTGTAGAACAGCAACAAGTTTCCCTTAAGTGGATCACCCAAGGTTTATCGATCTCGGGGAGGAAGAGGTCAAAGATATCCCTCTCATGCAACCCTGCAACCACAAAGCAAGAAGTCTCTTGTGTCCCCAACACACCTAATAGGTGCACTAGTTCGGCGAAGAGATAGTGAAATACAGGTGGTATAAATAAGTATGAGCAGTAGTAACGCAACGCAGAGCAACGCAAAGAAACAATGAAACAAGCAGCTGATAGCGATATTTAGGAACAAGGCCTAGGGATTAGACTTTCACTAGTGGACACTCTCAACTTTGATCACATAACAGAATAGATAAATGCATACTCTACACTCTCTTGTTGGATGATGAACACCACTAACTCGTGTAGGATTACACGAACCCTCAATGCCGGAGTTAACAAGCTCCACAATATTCAATGTTCATATTTAAATAACCTTAGAGTGCATAACAGATCAACATAACCAAACCAAGTACTAACATAGCATGCACACTGTCACCTTCACACTATGTAGGAGGAATATATCACATCAATACCATCATAGCAATAGTTAACTTCATAATCTACAAGAGATCATAATCATAGCCTACGCCAAGTACTAACATGGATGCACACACTGTCACCATTACACCGTGCAGGAGGAATAAACTACTTTAATAACATCACTAGAGTAGCACATGGATATATTGTGATACAAAACACATTGTAATCATAAAGGGATATAAATAAGCACTTCACTATGCCATTCATAACAGTGAATAAGTACTTCGTGAAATGTAGCCTAAGAGACCCACACGGTGCACACACTGTCACCTTTACACACGTGGGACAAGGAGTCTCCGGAGATCACATAAGTAAAACCCACTTGACTAGCATAATGACATCTAGATTACAAGCATCATCATATGAATCTCAATCATGTAAGGCAGCTCATGAGATTATTGTATTGAAGTACATAGGAGAGAGATGAACCACATAGCTACCGGTACAGCCCCGAGCCTCGATGGAGAACTACTCCTCCTCATGGGAGACGACGAGCGTTGATGGAGATGGCGGTGGTGTCGATGGAGGAGCCTTCCGGGGCACTTCCCCGTCCCGGCGGCGTGCCGGAACAGAGACTCCTGTCCCCCAGATCTTGGCTTCGCGATGGCGGCGGCTCTGGAAGGTTTCTCGTATCGTGGCTTTTCCGTATCGAGGTTTTAGGTCTGGGACCTTTATATAGGCGAAGAGGCGGCGTCAGGAGGTCAACGAGGCGACGACACCATAAGGCGGCGCGGCCAGGGCCTGGGCCGCGCCGGCCTATCATCTGGGGCCCCTGTGGCCCCCCTCTGGCGGCTCTCGGGTGTTCTGGATGCTTCCGGGCAAAATAGGAACCTGGCGTTGATTTCGTCCAATTCCGAGAATATTTCGTTACTAGGATTTCGAAACCAAAAACAGCAGAAAACGAAGAATCGGCACTTCGGCATCTTGTTAATAGGTTAGTTCCAGAAATTGCACGAATAAGACATAAAGTGTGCATAAAACATGTAGATATCATCAATAATGTGGCATGGAACATAAGAAATTATCGATACGTCGGAGACGTATCAAACACCACTAATTGTGTAGGATTACACGAACCCTCAATGCCGAGAGTTAACAAACTCCACAATATTCAATGTTCATATTTAAATAACCTTAGAGTGCAAGATAGATCAA
>NC_061511.1:268588505-268620344 GCF_022539505.1 Lolium rigidum
CAGTTGGAGCATCTTGGCGCACGCCTTGAAGAGCATCCAGATCCAAGTCCGGGTACCAGGAACACGCGGCGCGCAGCGCAGTATCGGCTCCAGCACGAGCTGCGGAGCACTACCACTCACGAATCCGGCGCCCTGCCTCCTTTAGCCGGTCGGCGGTGAGGGTGATGTTGGCTGGCATTGCTTCCTCAGGCCACAGCACCTTGAAGAGTTGGATGGCGACGTCCGGTAGGTCGGCAAGGTGCCGGTCCACTGAGCGCATATGTTGGACTCGGGCGGAAAGGGCGACCAAATAGTCGTACCCGTCCCAGTGCGCATCCATGTTGGGGAACTCTCGCGCCACCCTATCCTCCATCACCTTCTTCACGGCGTGCGTCTGAGAGTCAGGGAAGTGCTCTACATGAAGAAGGGAAAAGCATAAACTTAAGATACCGGAAAACAATCTACCGGAAGCAAAAGGAAACCAAATACACTTCAAAAGAGAAAAAGCTTATAAGCGAAAGAAGGGACAAGGCAAGAGCTTACTGAAAGCCAGCGCATCAGTCTGCATGACCAGCCGATCATATTCCTTATGATCAGTGGTCATAACTTCAATGTGGCGCTCTGCCGCTTTCCACGCCTTCCTCTCCTCCTCTAGCTCTGCCCTCAGCACCGCAGTGGAGTTCGCGGAGTCTTCCACAACCTCCGCCAGCCTGGCCTCGGTTGCTGCCTTGGCATCCTTCAGCTCCTGGTCATGCTGGAGCGCGGCCTGGATAGCCTGTTCCTTGAGCTCCCTGGAGGCGGTCCTCTGAGCATCCAACGCCTCATGGTGCTCCTTGATGAGCTGCTCCTTTTCACCTGGGTTCCGGAAAGAAAAGTGTCAGAAAAGTTGCCCGGAAAAGCACAAGTTAACCGGAAAAGGAAAGGTGGTACCTTGGAGTGTGGTGATCTGGACCTTGAGGGCGTCGATGGTGGCCTCCGGGACAGCTGTTGGACGAAAAGTTCATAAGTGTTAGAAAAGAAAACGTTCCGGTAAAAAGATGCCGGAGGGAAAATAGGAAACAAACCTTGGCAGTGGCTGTGGGCCTCGGCAAGGTCCCGATGCTCCCAGAGAAGCTCCTCGAAGAGCTGCTTCCGAGCATCCGCCGTGCTCTGTTCGAAGAACATAAGTGTGAGAAAGATGCCGGTTTTTCAATGCTTTTGCCTAAGTTTCGCGCTAAGAGCTGCGCTCTCAACCCAAAACTCGGGGACTGGCTATGCCGGGTTTTCAAGTTTTTGCTTAAGTTTCGCGCTAAGAGCTGCACTCTCAACCCGAAACTCGGGGACTGGCTATGCCGGTTTTTCAAGTTTTTGCTTAAGTTTCGCGCTAAGAGCTACGCTCTCAACACGAAACTCGGGGACTGGGAAGATAGACAAGATTCGGAAAGAAAGAAACCGGCAACAACAGAAAAAATGCAAAAAAGATTGGTGAAACTTACCACCACGTTGCTGGTGGCGTCGTGCCACGCGTTGTCGAACTCCTTCACTGCGCGCTTGAGGCGCATGAAGTGTTCTTCTGTGCACCGAGGTCCAGCAGGGTCTGGCACCGGAAGCCGGTCCTTCCCCAGGCCGCGGGTGGATGCGGATATATCCGCATCGTTCCATTTTTGGGCATAGGGGAGGAGGTGCCCCAGGTCCCGGCCTTCGCGCTTCAGCTCAACGATCCGGCCCAGGAGGCCGGAAGGTTTTTCTTGGACCGCAGCAGCGGCGGGGCCAACGTGCAGCACTAGAGGCTGCGGGCCGCCGGCTGAGGCGCTGCCCTCGATGGCCTTTCCCCGAGAAGCCCCCGGCTTGAGAAACTTTGTGATCTTGGGGGGTCTCGGGCGGCGGCTTCGGCTTGGCCGCGGAAGGTCCTTGGCTTGGTGGCGGTGTTGGAGTGGCCCCGGTAGGCTCAAGAATAGGAGCTTCCGGGGGCGGTGTAGAGGAAGCCGGCACGGAAGTATCCGGCGCGGCCTTGGTGGGGGAAGAGCTGGAGTGCTTCTTCTTCTTCTTTCTCGGGGCGAGAGGAACCAGAGGTTCCGCCCGCCCGGCAGCTTCGTCATCGGTGCCGGTGTTGCTGGCGCCGGTATCCAGGTTCTCAGGAGGGGAGGTGAGATCCTCCTCCGCGCGGTGATCAGGAGGTGTAGGGGCCGCACGCCCCGCACTTGTGGTGCCTCCCAGAGGGGAGGCAGAGAGGTTGCCGGTACCGGATGGTACCGGGCTTGTTTGAGGAGGAGGAGTTGGGGCCCTTGCGGTTCCCTCGGAGGTCACCGGCTTCGGGCCGCTGGCGCTCTTGGACAGCGTGAGAGCAGGGCTGAACAAAAAGGAGAGGAAAGATCAAAAACGGAAAAGAGAAAGGAAAAGTTTGGAAAACGAAGCAAATAGATAAATAAAGAACTTACCCGGAAGAGACCGGCATCTGCTTATGCTTGTAGCGCTTCGTGCCTACTTGCCTTCCCCCAAGGACTTCCGTCCGGGAGCGTTTGGCGGGGGGAGCTTGGCTAGAGCCGGCGTCAGCAGCAGGCGCCTTGTTCTTTTTGCTCTGGGGCATGAGCTTATCCAGAAACTCAGGCCCGACCTCGGCCTGCAGGGGAGGCACGTGCTCGTGGACCTGTGGTTCGGGGCCAGCTGAGGGAGCGTCTACAGAAGGAAATATGCAACAAAATATGAGAGACCGGAAGAAGAAACTACCTCAAGCATGGTGAGCTCATCGCCGGAACCGGAAGCCGCAGAAGAAGAGTTACTAGGGAGCTGAGTGGGGAGGCGACCCATCTTGAGATCGTACCAAGGGACGAAGGGATCTGGATCAACCTTGTCCAAAGGGCGCTTCCGGCAAGGGCCTCGCCGATCTGACTCGATGCGAGGGAAGCGGTCCTTGGCCTGAAGGCAAAAAGAAAAACAGTTAGCCACAACATAAAAGTTACCGGTAGAGCAGCCCGGGTGGCGTAATCTCTTACTTCCGCGGTTGGAGGGTTGAGGGAGCTGAGAGGAAGAAAGCCCCACTCCCAGTCATCCGGCATGTCCGTTTGGCATATTTGATTAGCCTTGAGGACCACGTCCGCTTTGCTCAAGGGAAGGCCGGTGATCTTGGTGGGATCGCCAGGGCCGTACATCTCGCTTATCTTGTGAGCGCAACGCTTAAGGGGAAGCACCCGGCGGCAGATGAAGGTGCGGATGATATCATCGGAGCAGATGTTGGTCTCCTTCATCAGCTTCAGCATGAAGCGTACCACCCGGTTCGTCTCTATGTGGTCCGTACCGGGGTTGTAGCCCCAGTTGGCCTTTGTGGGTGGCGCCGGATTGAAGGGCGGCAGATTAATGAGGTCAGTGGCGCCATCGTTCTTCACGTAGAAGAACGTCGTCTGCCACAACCGGCAAGACTCGAGGCCGTTGAACTTAAAAAAGGGGATGCCTTGGCGGGAGCCGATGATGCAAGACCCGCATTGTACGGGGGGTTTGGGCTTGGGAATATCCTTGCCCTGGACCGAATTGATCCGGAGAGAGAAGAAGCGGGCAAAGGTCTCGCGAGCGGGACGGATGCCGATGTAGCCTTCCATGAAGGCGACAAAACAAGAAAGATAAAAAAACGGCATTGCCGGGAAGGTGGTGAGGCTGGAGTCGATAGAAGTCAAGAAATTGGCGGAAGAAATCGGAGGCAGGAAGGCCGAAGCCACGCTCAAAGTGAGCAAGAAAGACAACGACCTCACCGGGTTTGAGCACCGGTTCGATCTCGTCGCCAGGAAGCCGGCAGGAGACCCCCTCCGGTATCCTCCTAGACCGGTAGAGCCAGTCAATCTCATGTTGTGTCACATCGGAACCTCTCCAGGCTCCGCGTGTGATACCGGAAAGATCCTTTCCGGGGGCCCGGCTGGAGGCGCCGACCTCTTGGTTTTTGCCGGATTCAGTTTCCATCCGGGCGAGATCTTCGGTCAGCCCGTCGGAAGGGCTACTTCCTTGACTACTAGAGGAGGGGGCGAGAAGAGATTCTTCGCTAGACATGTGGATCTGGAGGACGCCGGTATCTACCGTAAAACAGTTTCCCCAAAAAAGACCCTCGCGCGAAGATCTACGAGGAAATAAATACTCTACCGGCCCAAGATCTGAAAAGCTAAGAGAAAAGAGGTAAATGCGTGTTGGGCCTAACCTGAGGCTGCGGAGGCGCTTAGGGAGAGGTTCACCGAGGAAATGGTGAGCCCCTGGCCGTCGGCGAAGGCTGGCGACGGAGAAGGGCGAGGTCCGCCGGAGGAAGCTCGAATCTGTGGTGAGGAAGGAACGCTGCAGGAAATCCGCGCGACGAAGAGCTTCGGCGCAGCGAGAGCAACGTCGACAGGAGCAACGCTCTTGCGGCGACCGGCGGCGACGAGGAAGCAAGAGGGCGAAAGGTTCGGAGTGCTCTGGAAATGGGGGCGAATGCGAAGAAGAAGACGAAGTGGAACCGCTCCACCCTTATATAGAGAGAAGACATATTGGGCCGAAAACCGTCAGGCCGCGGCGGTTCGCCTCGTGGGCCATCACGTGGCACGCAACTACACGTGCAGAAAATAACATGCCACATGGATCCAAAATGGCCGCAAGTATCCGGTGTGGCGCCATAAATGCTGGCGCAGAAGCCGAAGGGAAGTGACCACTAACACTGGCGCGTCAGACATAGTGCGCATGTCACTGACATGCACTGTACCCGAGAAATTCTCGACTTCGCCGAGGAGAGAGTTAATGTCTAAGATGCCGGGGAATAAGATACCGGGGGCACTTTGAAAAGAGGGAAAGAAGTAAGTCCGGCAAAGATGCCGGAGATCTAAGTTCATCGCCGGAAAGATTAAACCGGTACCTTAAGGTATAAGAACCTGGCATGGTCCGTCGGATAGGATCCACCGGACTATACCAGATTCGGGGACTAATGTTGGGGGGATGACCCCCCGGTATGCCAAAGGCATACCAAAACCGGATGGTTTAGGCCATCAAGATACCGGTTTAATGTTTATACCGGAGCACGAAGTTAAGGATTTTGCTAAGTAAAGCTAAGCCGGTATCCCCAGAAGGGGTATACCGGAACCGGATAGAAAAGACACCGGGCTACCGGTAAGAAGCACACTGTAGCACGTCGGCAGGACTGGTCAAAGATTCTCTCCGAGCTAGAGGAAAAAGATGAGCTAAGCAAAGTAGCTTTAAACGAAGGCCCGACGATAAAGAGGAGGATGACGATGAAAGAAGCCGGAGGATGTCGGCCTCCCGATTAAAGAAGACCCCGGTGTCATCTATGATTAAAGTAACTTTGTAAAGTAGTTTGTCTAGTCAAAGATGCCATTAGGGTTTCTTCCCCTGTAAGCCACCCTCTCCCCTATATAAGGAGAGGGGGCACACCCGTACTCGGGAGCGATGAGCAGAGAGAGAGAAATCTTGTAAGCACAAACTTGTAACCTGTGGAGATCAATAAAGAAGATGATCTAGAGCGAGTTCTTTCTTATGTCTTTCTTCTTCTACCTCTAGCTTTGGCTAAGTTCTTGAGGAAAGCATCCGGAAGTTCATCCCATCTAATCGCAAACCCTCCCCCGAATCCTCTAGCGTCCATTCGGCCCCAACTTAAGCCATCCTATGGCATCTGTCTGTTCCCCACGACGACAGGACTTTTAATAATCACTGGTACAGTCATGATGACCGTATCGTATGAACGTAAGGGCCTCCATCGGGGATATTTTATCAAACCGAAGAACATTTGTGAAGTCCTTCAGGCCATATCTGGTGTGGGGGTTGATGACCCACAAGTATAGGGGATCGCAACAGTCTTCGCGGGAAGTAAAACCCAATTTATTGATTCGACACAAGGGGAGACAAAGAATACTTGAAAGCCTTAACAGCGGAGTTGTCAATTCAGCTGCACTCGGAAACAGACTTGCTCGCAAGAGTTTATCGAGTAGTAACAGTTTTATAGTAGTAGCAGTAGTAAAATAACAGCAGCAGAGTAACAAAGACAGCAGTAGTGATTATAGTAAACAGCAGGATTAAAATACTGTAGGCACGGGGACGGATGAACGGGCGTTGCATGGATGGGAGAAACTCATGTAACAGTCAAAGCAGGGCATTTGCAGATGATAATAAATCGGTATCCAAGTACTAATCAATCAATAGGCATGTGTTCCAATTATAGTCGTACGTGCTCGCAATGAGAAACTTGCACAACATCTTTTGTCCTACCAGCCGGTGGCAGCCGGGCCTCTAGGGAAACTACTGGATATTAAGGTACTCCTTTTAATAGAGTACCGGAGCAAAGCATTAACACTCCGTGAACACATGTGATCCTCACATCACTACCATCCCCTCCGGTTGTCCCGATTTCTGTCACTTCGGGGCCATTGGTTCTGGACAGCGACATGTGTATACAACTTGCAGGTAAGACCATAAACAATGAATATCATGATGAAACAATAACATGTTCAGATCTGAGATCATGGCACTCGGGCCCTAGTGACAAGCATTAAGCATAACAAGTTGCAACAATATCATAAAAGTAACATCTACGTGATACTAGGCACTATGCCCTAACAATCTTATGACTATTACATGACCAATCTCATCCAATCCCTACCATCCCCTTCAGCCTACAGCGGGGGAATTACTCACACATGGATGGGGGAAACATGGCTGGTCGATGGAGAGGCGTCGGTGGTGATGATGGCGATGATCTCCTCCAATTCCCCGTCCCGGCGGAGTGCCGGAATGGAGACTTCGGCTCCCGAGACGGAGTTTCGCGATGTGGCGGCGTTCTGGAGGGTTTATGGCGACTTCGACTTCTCCCCGTGCGTTTTTAGGTCGAGGCCGATAAGTAGTCCGAAGGAGGGCGTCGGAGGCCGGCCGAGGGGGCCACACGCTAGGGCCGCGCGCCCCCCTCCTGGGCCGCGCCGCCCTAGGGTGTGGGGCCCTCGGGCCTCCACCTGACTTGCCCTTCTGGCTCCGTGAGTTTTCTGGTAAAATAGGGCCTTCTGTCAAAATCCCGAGGTTTTTCCTGAAAGTTGGATTTCTGCACAAAAACGAGACACCATAACAGCTTCTGTCGAAAACAGCGTTAGTCCGTGTTAGTTGCATCCAAAGTACACAAATTAGAGGCAAAACAATAGCAAAAGTGTTCGGGAAAGTAGATACGTTTTGGACGTATCAACTCCCCCCAAGCTTAGCTTATTGCTTGTCCTCAAGCAATTCAGTTAACAACTGAGCGATAAAAGAACTTTCACGAACACATTTGTTCATATGATGTAAATATTCTCATGCTATGGCTAACACCTAGGCAGTTCATAATAAGATACATGCAAATAAGATCATCCAATAGCTATGTCAATCATGGAATGGTACCAACAATTAATAATAAGCATCATGAATCATGTATATAAGCAGGATTGCAATGTTCATAAATGAGTATGATAGAGTGGTATCTCGCTTGCCCATATTTGATCAAGCAAAACATAAATGCTCGTGCACCTCCGAAGTTCATAGAAAGACTAGAAATAGTGATTGTCAAAGATAAAAGCATCAAAGTTATACCACAACCAATCATATTTTGAGACAAGCATATTACACTAAGAATGACAAGTTGTGCTCTCAAGAAAGTGCTCAAAGAAAGGATGGAGACACAACATAAAAGTAAAAGATTGACCCTTCGCAGAGGGAAGCAGGGATTAACATGCGCTAGAGCTTTTCATTTGTAAAGCAGGAGTTAAATTATTTTGAGAGGTGTTTGTTGTTGTCAACGAATGGTAATGGGTACACCAACTACCTCGCCAACCGGACTTTCAAGAGAGGCTCCCATGAAGGACGTTATCTCTACCAGCAAGGTAGATCATCCCTCTTCTCTTTTGTTTACACACGCATTTTAGTTTTATTATGGGTGACACTCCCCCCAACCTTTGCTTACACAAGCCATGGCTAAACGAATCCTCGGGTGCCTTCCATCAATCTCATACCATGGAGGAGTGTCTATTTGCAATATTAAGTTGCTTACTGATGAATCAGATCAAAACATGTGAAGAGAATTATTAGTGAAAGTTGATTAATCGGGTCGGGAACCCCATTGCCAGCTCTTTTTGCAAAATTATTGGATAAGCGGATGTGCCACTAGTCCATATGAAAATCCGTCAAGAGTAAATGACAAGGTTGAAAGTCAAACACCACATACTTCCTCATGAGCTATGAAACATCAACACAAATTAAGAAGCATTTTGAAGGTTTTAAAGGTAACGCATGAGAATTTACTTGGAATGGTTCGAAATGCCATGCATAGGTATTTATGGTGGACGCTCTGGAATAACTTGGTTTTCATGTGTTTGGAAGCACGAGCAGCGTTCCCGCTCAGTACAAGTGAAGGCTAGCAAAAGACTAGGGAGCGACAAATCAAGAGAGCAGTAACTGTCATAATCATGCTTGCGGCAAAATAAATTAACCGAGGCATAAAAGTGATACCGTAACTCGAAGCAATGTAAATCATTGAGGCTTAATTGACTCTTGTTCAGTCATATGCATGCGTGAGCATGTGCCAAGTTAATTCAAACGAATTATTCAGAGGAGGATACCACAATGTCAAACCTATCTATGAATAAAACAATGCAAGCAAACATCCATGACATGCTACTCATATTAATAAATTAGAGCTAAACATGAGAGATCATGAACTACTAGACTTTCTTAAATGACATATACCTCACATGAACCAACTAAGCATGCTCACATGGATGAGTATATGTACAAAAATGAAAACAAATAGAGTTCATACCAGCCTCTCACCACAATCGGATTGTCGTAGATCGTCATTATTGCCTTTTTACTTGTGTAGCTTGGATAATATGAAATGAAAACCACGCTCCAGCCACCGAAGACCATTGAACTCATAAAGAACTTTACAAAACAAAGAAGAACAGCAAATGTTTTTGGTGTTTTCGAATTTGAGAACAAGAACAAAAGGAAACAAGCAAACAAAGCAAAATCTTTTTGGGTTTTCTTATAGCAAACTAGCAATAGCAAATAAAGCGAAACAAATGCAAGAAACCAAGATAAACAAATGATGAAGAGAAACAACAGAAATATTTTTGGTCTTTTTGTGTTTTAGGAAAGAAACAAAGCAAGAACAAGAAAATGAAAACTAAAAGAAACACGAGAAAGCGAGATGGCAGAAATCTGCCAAAACCCGATAAGCAGTACAGAAATCGATTTTTACAAAAATCTTCCGTTGCTCAGCTCGAAAAGTGTTCAACTAATGAAAGTTAGATAACAACCTGGGGAACATGCACAAAAATTGGCAGCTCAAAATAACGTTCTGGCTGTGCGCACGAATTTTTCTAGTAACAGTCCAGAATCTGTTTTCAGGCAGCACTTCCCCAAATATCATCTCCCTCTCATTAGAAAACCACTCAAAGAGACTAAACAAGTATGTACAAGTATCCAGCAACCATAATATGCAAAGAATGAGTGATGCCGGTATACCTCCCCCCAAGCTTAGGCTTTTGTCCTAAGTGGAGATTAACCCCAACGAGGATCTGGGTTCCATGCCGATGGATCGTACATGGAGTAGTCATAATAAGGCACCGATGCAGAAGAAAAGCGTGGAGGCTCCTCATGCCCAATTTGTTGATGCGAAGAACTTGCTGCATCTGATGACGAGTCGAGGTGTTCCTCGACCTCATCCGTGTTATCTCTTGCACGATGGCCATCTCTCTCTATATATGCCTTCAGTTCACCTTCCGTGACTGACCAATCCTCCCTGGAATCAAGGTTAAACAGAGCAGGTGCAGGCAATCCTACTAATTTTTTAGTTTTCTTAGTCATTGTCCAAGATTTCTTGTAAAATGTTATTCTATAAGACAGGTTGCTCAAATTAGACGAATCAGAAACAAATTCATGCTTAATCATGGAGACTATGTCAAGTTTCTCTATGGGGAGCTGAATATCAAGATGGTGAGGTTCTACATTATGCATAGCTAATAAGCGAGAGGCAATGAGACCTCCACAAATTCCTCCCTTCTCACGGTTAGTAGCAAGTCTCGTTGGCTATCAAAGCACCCAAGTTATAAGTCCTATTACCTTGTAATGCAGCAGCTAGAAAGGCTAGATCCTGGATAGATAATTTACTTCCACTCTTCCTTGCTAGAACGCACTTGGTAATGAAATAAGCAAAGTAACGAATAGCGGGGAAATGAATGCTACTGATTTTACCACCATCCTCTGAGAAACTTATTCCATGACAAATCATCTTGAAGAGGTCCAAGAACTCTTGCGGCGATCCCTTTATCTTCTCGCATGATCCCCATTGCGGCACTCTGATTGCTGCACAAAAATCATTGAATGGCAAGTTGATAGTTTTATTATAAATTTTGTACTGAACCATGGGGTTAGATCGTGACCAATTGAATTTAAAATCCTGCACTACAGACATAGTCAGTTTTGCATATTGGCATGGTTCACGCGTCAACAAAATCATCCAACCCCGCACGAGAGATTAAACTTTGAACGTCCTGCAAGATCCCTGCACTTCTCATGAAATCCACGCACGGATAGTAAGTGGGATATACTCCTTCTTCTCGGTGAACTCTCATGACCTGTTGCACCTCCAATTCTTGTTGGTTAAGTTGGTGCCTACTCCCTTCCATTTTCTGAAATTTTTCAACAAACAATATAAAACTTGATTTGGTGACATATAATTGAGGGAAACTACCATAGGAACTTGCTAGAGTACTAATCATGCATCAAAACTAGTTTCTACCACTTAGAACAAGCATGCAAGCTCACTAAACATGTTACCTACAGCAGCAAAATATGCAAGATATACTCCACCAAACAAAATTCTACTTGGATAATCGAAGGAGTCACATACCAAAGAGCAAATGTGCCAAATCTCAGACAGAAATCTGGGCTAAGCAAAGAGATCAAGAAATCTGGAGTTCTTGAGCAAAAACACGAGTGAGAGGAAGCTGGTGTCGATTTTTTCGGGAGAGAGAAGAGTGTGGGAGGAAAAGATGCCAAAGTGGGGTAAAGGGGGGCCCACACACCAGGGTGGCGCCCCCCCTTGCAGGCCGCGCCGGCCTATGGGGTGCCACCCTGGGGTGCCCCACTGGTCATCCCCAGGTGCTCCCAGGTGCC
This sequence comes from Lolium rigidum, assembly GCF_022539505.1. NCBI lineage: Eukaryota > Viridiplantae > Streptophyta > Magnoliopsida > Poales > Poaceae > Lolium > Lolium rigidum. The sequence continues at coordinate 268,599,618 of NC_061511.1, forward strand.
TCGTCGAAAAATAGGACCAACGGTGTAATTTTTGCGAATTTTTGAAAACTTTGAAAAATGCACATTTCTGGGTATTAAGTTTATTATTACTGGCCAGGAAAAACTTTGAAATCTCTAATCAACTAAGGAACTTTGCAAAATAAAAGTGCTACAGCAACTAGAGCAAGTGGAAGAAGAAAGAGATGTTGTTTACCCCCTCTATGCATATAAAAAGTATTTGTTAACAAGGTTGATCAAGCCTTGCCACCAAATAAATTTTACATAGCATAAGAAGAAATAAACCTCAAATCAATCATGTTACCTTGAATTGTATTGATATGGATCCAATCACAAGAGTTTGATATTCTTCTTTAGGCTCATATATAGGACAATCAATAGTTCCCACTTTGATAGTTCTCACATTAGAAATTGTATTAACTCCACATGCTTTTTCAATTCTCCTGGGGAAATAGACGGTGTGCTCCCTATCATCAACATTAAAAGTGACTTTTCCTTTATTGCAATCAATAACATCCCCTGCGGTGTTAAGAAAAGGTCTCCCAAGAATAATAGACATATTATCATCTTCAGGCATTTCCAACACAACAAAATCAGTTAATATCAAGCAGTTATTAGTAACTTGAACAGGAACATCCTCACATATACCAACAGGAATAGCAGTAGATTTATCAGCCATTTGCAAAGATATATCAGTAGGTATCAACTTATCTAAGTAAAGTCTCTTATAAAGAGAAAAAGGCATAACACTAACACCGGCTCCCAAGTCACATAGAGCAGTTTTAACATAATTATTCTTAATAGAACAAGGAATAGTAGGTATACCGGGTCGCCCAACTTCTTTGGAACTTTGCCATTGAAAGAGTAATTAGCAAGCATAGTGGAAATTTCCTCATTGGGGATTTTCCTTTTGTTAGTAACAATATCTTTCATATACTTTGAATAAGGAGGCAATTTAATAGCATCAGTCAAAGGGATTTCCAAGAATAAAGGTTTCATCCAATCAAAAAATTTATTATAGTGTTCTTCTTCCTTTGATTTTAGTTTCTTAGCAGGAAAAGGCATTTGCTTTTGCACCCAAGGTTCCCTTTCACTACCATGTTTCTTAGCAATAAAATCTTCTTTAGTATACTTTTTATTTTTATCTTGCTTTTCGTGTTCTTCTTCAACCTCTTCTTTATCGAAACATCATTCTTATCATTACCATTATTATTATCATGTTCATTACCACTTTCGGTTTCAAGCATCGAAATAGAAATACTATTAGGATCATTAACAGGTTCAGAGGATTCTACAACATTCTTATGTTTCTTTTTCTTTTTCTTAGATGGAGCACTAGTTTTAATTCGTTGAGAATCTTGTTCAACTCTTTTGGGATGTCCCTCAGGATATAGAGGATCCTGAGTAGAAACACCACCTCTAGTTGTTACTTCATAAGCATGTTTTTCTTTAGCATTATTTCCCAACAAGTCATTTTGCACTTTAGTGAGTTGATCAATTTGAGTTTGAACCATATGAAAATGTTTAACAAGAATCTTAACATCAATGGAGGTTCTTTCCACAATATCATGCAATTCACTAATAGCTCGAGAATTTTCCATTAAATGATTCTCTACTCTCATATTAAAATTTTCTTGCTTAACAATATAATTATCAAACTCATCTAAGCATTGTGCAGGAGGTTTTGAATACGGAATATCTTCTCTAGTAAAGCGTTGAAGAGAGTGTACCTCAACCATGGATGAAGGGGGGTTATCTTACATAAATCTTCTATAGGAGGTAAATTCTTCACATCTTCGAGGTTTAATACCCTTCTCCTTAAGAGACTTCTTAGCTTCCCTCATATCTTCATCATTTAATTTAATCATACCCCTCTTCTTCAGTATCGGTGTTGGGGTTGGTTCATGTGTAGTCCAATCATCATGATTCCGGCCTATTTTAGCCAATAATTCTTCAGCATCGTCTGGAGTTCTTTTCCTGAAAACACAACCAGCACAACTATCCAGGTATGCCCTAGACTCAATGGTTAGTCCACTATAAAATATATCAAGTAAATCATGCTTTTCCAAATCATGGTCGGCCGAGCTCTAATAAGAGAGCAAAATCTCGCCCAAGCCTCGAGCAATTTCTCTCCATCTTCCCGGTCAAAATTATAAATTCTCTCGCAAAGCAATATGTTGAGCACTAGCAGGAAAGTATTTCCGGAAGAAAACATCAAGCAATTCTTTTGGACTTTTAATAGAATTAGGTGGCAAACTATTATACCAAGTTTTAGCGTCATCCTTTAATGAGAATGGAAAGATTTTAGCAACAAAGTAAGTACGCTTCTTAACATCATCAGAAAGCAAGCTACTCAGAGTAGATAACTCAATCATGTGTTCAACAGCACTTTCCTTTTCAGTACCACAAAAGGGTGTTTTCTCAACAATAGCTATATGAGATAGATCAAGAGAAAAATCATAATCTTTATCCTTAATGTTTATAGGAGATGTGGCAAATTTAGGATCAGGGGACAGTTTATATCTAACAACATGTTCTGCAAGCAACTTTTTAATTTTTCTTGCATCAGTAGTAGCATTGCATTTTTCAATAAAATCATCATCAAGTTCCACATAATCTTCATCAAGATCATCACTAGAGTATTCAACAGACTCAGGTGAATTAACGAGTGTAACAACATTTTCATTAGGAGTTTCGAGTATTTTCAATTTGTCTAGACCTAGCAATTGTAGCATCTAGAAAAGATCCTAACGAACCATCATTATCAAGCACAGTAGAAGCATCATCACAATTATAAGAGGAATTTTCAGATTCAGCAGAAGTACCAGCATTTGAAGCTTGTGGTGGTGAAAAAGTTTACTTATCACGAGATGGTGAATCAAGAGCAGCAGAGGTACTCGTAGTTGTACCTTTTCTTGTAGTGGATGGTAATATGGCGACCTTAGTATCGCGAGGTTTACCCATGATGGAGAATTTGCAGCGAACAATATCAATCCAAGTGAACTTCCAAATAAAGCTATGTTCCCCGGCAACGGCGCCAGAAAATAGTCTTAATGACCCACAAGTATAGGGGATCGCAACAGTCTTCGCGGGAAGTAAAACCCAATTTATTGATTCGACACAAGGGGAGACAAAGAATACTTGAAAGCCTTAACAGTGGAGTTGTCAATTCAGTCGCACTGGAAACAGACTTGCTCGCAAGAGTTTATCAAGTAGTAACAGTTTTATAGTAGTAGCAGTAGTAAAATAACGAAGAGCAGAGTAACAAAGACAAGCGAGTAGTGATTATAGTAAACAACAGGATTAAAATACCGTAGGCACGGGGACGGATGAACGGGCGTTGCATGGATGGGAGAAACTCATGTAACGAGCCAAAGCGGGGGCATTTGCGAGATGATAATAAATCGGTATCCAAGTACTAATCAATCAATAGGCATGTGTTCCAATTATAGTCGTACGTGCTCGCAATGAGAAACTTGCACAACATCTTTTGTCCTACCAGCACGGTGGCAGCCGGGCCTCTAGGGAAACTATCGGATATTAAGGTACTCCTTTTAATAGAGTACCGTAGCAAAGCATTAACACTCCATGAACACATGTAATCCTCACATCACTACCATCCCCTCCGGTTGTCCCGATTTGTCACTTCGGGGCCATTGGTTCCGGACAGACGACATGTGTATACAACTTGCGGGTAAGACCATAAACAATGAATATCATGATGAAACAATAACATGTTCAGATCCGAGATCATGGCACTTCGGGCCCTAGTGACAAGCATTAAGCATAACAAGTTGCAACAATATCATAAAAGTAACATCTACGGATACTAGGCACTATGCCCTAACAATCTTATGACTATTACATGACCAATCTCATCCAATCCCTATCATCCCCTTCAGCCTACAGCGGGGGGATTACTCACACATGGATGGGGGAAACATGGTTGGTCGATGGAGAGGCGTCGGTGGTGATGATGGCGATGATCTCCTCCAATTCCCCGTCCCGCGGAGTGCCGAACGGAGACTTCGACTCCCGAGACGGAGTTTCGCGATGTGGCGGCGTTCTGGCGACTTCGACTTCTCCCCGTGCGTTTTTAGGTCGAGGCCGATAAGTAGTCCGAAGGAGGGCGTCGGAGGCCGGCCGAGGGGGCCACACGCTAGGGCCGCGCGCCCCCCTCCTGGGTCGCGCCGCCCTAGGGTGTGGGGCCCTCGGGCCTCCACCGACTTGCCCTTTCGGCTCCGTGAGTTTTCCGGTAAAATAGGGCCTTCCGTCAAAATCCCGAGGTTTTTCCCGAAAGTTGGATTTCGCACAAAAACGAGACACTGGAACAGCTCACTGAAAACAACGTTAGTCCGTGTTAGTTGCATCCAAAGTACACAAATTAGAGGCAAAACAATAGCAAAAGTGTTCGGGAAAGTAGATACGTTTTGGACGTATCAGGGGTTATCTCAAAACGTACAAATGACATTCAGGAGCCTATATAAGGAGGGGGAAACCTAGCCACCATAAAAAAATTCCATCACATATCCACAAGTCGGAGCCATGCCGTCGTGCCACCTCCATTGACAATTCATCAACACTAGCACCATCAAGAAATCCTAGGAAGAGGAGGAGAAGGGGTACGTCTCCATCACCACCAGGCCCATGGCCATGTGCGCTAGCTATCATCGTGATTTCATCAACGCCCCAGCTCTCGCCATAGTTTGTGTATTTGTAAGATCGAACATGGTTGTGATATTAATTATATATTTATATATGTTTTATAGTTCATCCATGCGTGAGTTATTTATCTGGTTCTAGGTTAAGGTATGATCTAGTGTGCCAAGTTAGAATCTAGTATTCATGTACATGTTTCACGAAGACGGGTTCACAAGATCCTTTGATCTTGAATTGTACTTTTTCCTTTCGAGTGTCAACGCAAGAATTATGCATATTTCACACATGAGTGACAACCCGATAATCAAAAGAGGGACGTTTATTTGTCTAATGAATACATTGTATAATAGTGGATCACCTATATATTCGCCCTCTTGCACTAGTGAGACCAGAAGCCTTGAAACCTTCTTTCATTTCATTCAATCTTACAACTACAACCCTTTCAGTGTACTTTCAACAGTTTTTTTATCTTTTTTTTCTCAGTTGCAACTACCTTAAAAACTCTCGTTGATTAGAGTAGTTCTGTAGCAATCTACAGAATATCCTATTTCTAAACCACGGTTTGAATGTGAACGTGGCTGCACTGACAACGAGGTTGCAGGGCTTTTAGTTTCGATTATACAAAAGTACTATGTGATTGATCTTTTAATAAAATATTTGTTGTTGTTAAATACTGCAATAACCCTGTCGTGGTGCAGAAAACTCATACATCAATGATCTTTGTGAATACATGATAATATGGCTTAGTGTATCACCTTGAAGTTATGTGAAATTTTGCTCTTGTTTTTTTTGGGCAGGCTATGGACTTTGGCACTCCTGCAGAGGTTCCCGATGAGTGATCAAGCAAGAGGTCTTGAGGAAGGCTGCCCAATGTTGGCCACTTCCATGACGAGGAAGGTCCAGAGAACTTCATCAGGGTGGTCTTTTCGGCATGGGTGGAACCCCTAGAGGCATGGAAGATCACTTGGCGAGGAGGCATTTATAGCACCCCCACCAATGTAAACAATATGTTTGGAAATTGGCTTAATGAGATTGAACCGTTAGTTACGGCTAGAATTCGAGCGGGAGTTTGTGCGTTAGTTTGGGCAATATGGAATTATCGAAACGATATTATTTTTAACAAGATACGTGTTCCCAAACTTTATGCAGGTAATCTGTAGGGTTATGTACGGGATCCACATGTGGCATTTCCTTCTTCCCGCAAAGCAGTGGAATCATATGGGTTCTGGATGCACTGGGTTGGCTATATTTAACGTGGGTGGATAGCGCCAATCTATTAGAATTCAAGGTGTTTATTCCATCTTTGTTTCCTCTTTCGATGATTGATTCTTGTTGCAACTTTGAACGATCTGTGAGCTGCAATACTTTGGTACTACGACTTTGAAATAAATAAGGCTGTGCACATCGTTTCGATGCAGAGGCTAGTGCTGAGATCCCCTTTTCAAAATAAATAAATTTCATGGCATAATTCTCCTGTATTATTTGTCGGATTAATGGTCAAAATGAATAATAAATAAGTCCATAAATAAATAAAGGAGGGCGGCAAAAAAAACGATGTCGACGACTGTGATGAAGTGTAATCCAAACATAGAGCTAGCCTTTTCAGATCCTGTCTCCCGGCACACCTCTCGCGCAGCGGGCACGATTGGCACGCGTGGGTAGTGGTCCAACTCGCATAGACGGGGCCCACGCAACAATTGCCAGGTAAGACAGTGTGGTCCAGGATTTTATAATCACGAAAGAGATCCCAGCGCCTTCCCTTTTGCGGCCGAGCACGCGCCTGGCGCCTGTCCCGCTGGGCGGGCCCATCACGTCAGTGAGAAGTTTTCGTAGTACGGATCGGCGGGTAAGGCGCGGCGGGCGGTGAGAAAAGAGCGGGGCTCATGGGTGCCAATTGGCTCTTCCTTTTGGCGTCAGCGTGGGCCCCGCCGCTGACGGGAATCCGCCCATGCAAGCGCGGCACGTCACGGGGCGCTTATTATTTGCGCATTGATCTCTCCTCTGCTCTGCTCTGCCGGTGTGTGGAGTAGTACTAGTGTGCTTTTGTTCCATCGTCGCATTGATTTCCCTGCTCCCGCATTTACCTGTCCCGCCATCGTATCTGATTCGCCAGCCCCTTCTCGCCGTGCTAGGCTCACTCCAACCATTGCACACCATTCTGAATCACTCCAGTACTCCCTCTCCCAACTTAGTTAAAATTTAGATGTATATAGGACCGATTCAGTATAAGGATGATCTCCACAGGGGATCCACCTGCAAGGCTGACGTAGCGTGGCTGAAACATACATGGGTGCATATGTGGGATGGTTGTAAATTTTGTGCCATTCTTTTAAACGGAAGGCTCGAAATGAGCCCGGTTTTGAATTAACGAAATCATCAACCGGCTAGGAGTTACAACAGAAGTTACAACACACACGCGCCAAGCGCACAAAGAAATCCACAAAGAAGACAACACAGATAACGTCGAGCCGAAGCGCCAGCTTGATCCATGAGGAAGGAGCCTTGTCTTTTGCATCATGTCGTCACCTTAGATCTGAGTCTCTCAGATAGGAGATGGTGGCACCTCTGTGTCGTTGGGTTATCGTTTTGGGACACATGCTAGTTGCAGGGATCTGGTGGTGAAGCGGCATTGCATCTACCACATCGGCGATGGCGGGTTTCGGCGAACTGGCGCAGCCAGGTCTTGGTGCCAGATGTGTGATGATGGAGCTATTTGGCGTTGTGGCGGCATTCATGGCAGGCCTCGCAAGGGTCCTACCTTCAAACTACACCCTAGAGATGGGTTGGCAGAAGATGATAGGGGTGAGTGTCGGAGCCTACGCGTGAGGCACTATCTCACGAGTTAGCCAGGGAGCCGCGATGACCGTGGCCGCGACATAAGGCCCGTTTGACTCTGTCTATGTTAGTTGGTGTGCTTTCTAACCTTGTTTGGCGGCTTCCGTATGTATGATCATTGTAAGGATTTTTTCCTGTCTTTGTTGAGTAAATGAAATAAATCAAGGCCGTATGCATTTTTTCGATGCAGAGGCTGGTGTAATTCCCCAATTCAAAAACTTCAGCATTTTGTGTTAAATACCTTAGTGTTTTCTGCGAAAACTTCAAAAGGAATATGTAGCGTTTTATAGTGGCTTTATGCTAACAACTCATACTTATTAGACAATGCTTCTTTGTGTACTTCAACTTTTCCTATCATTTCCACATCTAGGTTAATTAGAGTGGTTCACATTTATTTTATCAAATTATGGTACTTAAGTACTTTAGCAACTCGTGTGGTATTTACTAAAATCCATAACGAAGGTACTAAAAAAAATTAAAAGAGAAGAAGCTATTTTCAAGCCTCGAAGTATCATTCTTAACGCAGAAGCACAATGTACGAGTCGCCTTTTGGTGATCTACCGTTTTTTTGAGAATATGGTAAATTTCTATTGATGAGCCAACCCAAAAGCCAAACATGCATGTTAACACTGCAACGTCTCATATATCAACAAAAATAGTTTCCTACTTGGTTTTGTTTGGAGCAAAGGATTACCCCACCATCATAGCTTAAATGTAAACAAAAATCAACAAGATTAGATAAGCTACAATAAACTAATTGAGGACAGGAGGCAAGTTGGGGGATTGAATGAAATTGTTCTATGACTAGATTATAGGCCAAAAGCACGCATATCACACAATGTTATACTACCAAAAAGATTGACAAGCATTGGAATGTATAGAAATCACACACCGTGCAAAGAAAGAAATCGATCAGTATTATTGTTGACTCTGTTTGTATGTCAATGTTGAACAATATGTATTCCTCCAAATAAGAACAATAAGTATTCAGTTGAATGAACATAATTACATATCCTCAAAACAGGTTTTCGCCAACATAATAGTTACATGCATATCAAGATTGGAGGTACAAGGTATACCATAATCGACACTATGTACCACATATATTCAATCATAAGTATATGGCTCGATAAAAAGCATGTTGCTCAGCTTGTACAACTTCGAAATTGTACTACATATGGAATATTTGTCAGGTGACAGTGATATTATTATATTGGCCGTGAATTTTTTCTGTAATACACATCACAAACTTACAATGTGCTACGAAGATCATTGCATTGAGAGCAAGTTTAATAGTAGAGCCAACTGCTGGCTATAAGCTAAATGTCATGTCATCTATAGTCAATCTAGAGCCAGCATGTACAATAGTGAGCTATAAAAGTTTAGTACTTTATCAATGCATGACCCACCATTCACTCTCACAAAATGCCTAGGAGCACGTGCTAGAGCTGGCTCTTGCATGAGAGCCCACTCATCTTCTCTCTCCTCATCTCTCTCCTCCAACTAAGCAACAATATATTATTTTAATCCTTATAGCCAATCGACTAGGACTTATTGTACTTGCTCGAATTGACCATCAAAGTTCATAATAAAGAGTGAGATCAAAACTCATACTAATTACGAAGTGAATGGAGAAAGCATATGTCAATAAATTAATAAAGAAGGCCGCATGCATGGATGCAGCATGGTCTCCTTTTTGAAAAAAGAAAAAAAAGGGTGGACAAATATTTGTGCCTCGTTGCCTTGAGTAGACGTAGCAAATTGCACCCACTTATATCACTGCATTATCCAAGGCACCTGATCTCCACCCACATTGCACACCGTCCCTTTCTCGTTGCATATGTGAGGACTGAGGAGTTCGAGTTACCTCTATCCAAAAACACCGTTCACAAAATCCACCGGTTTGATACCACTTCCATCCATTGGTCCTTTCATGGCTTCTAAAAGTAGAAACCATCCGCCGTTGTGCACTCTCCAACCTCCGTTACATTTACACATATACTGCGCCAGAGCTCGCTAGCTAAGGTAGCTAGCTCCACTATATCAGTATACATCGCTCTCCTTTTCCCTTTCATCTCCTGTGTGAACCACAGGAACAACAACTCCCCTCCCTTGTAGCTCATAATTGCTAGATCGATCGCCTGGTCATGGAGAAGATACAGTGCGGCTCCAAGAGCAATGCTCACCGGAGCGCGACGGCCGGCGGGAGCGGTTCCAGCAAGAACAAGCGGAAGGCCGGCGGCGGGAAGGCGATCAAGCTGGTGTACATCGACAACCCGATGCGGGTATCGACCAGCGAGGCGGGCTTCCGCGCGCTCGTGCAGGAGCTCACCGGCCGCCACGCTGACCCTTCCAAGTACACCGGCGGAGGCGGCGCCGTCGACGTCGACGAGAGCAGCGCGGGAAGCCCAGCCGGGCCGCAGATGGGCCCAGCACCGAGCCCTGGAAGCACGGCGGAGTCGTCGGAAGGCACCGCCGCGTGCAGCCAGGACGTCGTCCCGGCCGCGGCGGTCGGGTATGCGTACGGCGACGAGGAGGAGGACAGCTTCCCGGCGCAACTGATCGACAACAGGTACTCCGTCTTCTCGCCGCCGACGTTCCTCTACGGCTCGCACAACGAGTTGTGATCGATCGATCGATCGATCTGTGATCCAGCAGAAACATGTACGTATTGCGCTTAATTGCACGAGGACTACTTGTATCATATGTGCATGTGTGTGTTCATCCGTACTCCTAGCTAGGTAACTTTATTAGATCCTCTCCCAACTTCTGTACTACTGCTCCAAATTAAAATTGTATCGTGTACTACTGCTCCAAATCTGTTTATAGTACTCTTATGTGGCCAAAGTGAACTTTTCTGCTCTAGTGTGTACTGTATTTCGTTGGTGTGCCAGCTGATCTTTAAATTGATTGGTTGGGTATTTAACTAACTTGTGATGATTTGCAATGTTGACGGAAGTTATAATAAGTATTTGAAATCGGGAGGATCGGATTCTATTTTTGTTTGGGTATTGGTTTGAGATTTTATGCGCGGTGGAGCGACACTTGTACTACACAAGAGGATCGGCTACAAAGATCGCGCCTTGATACAAATCTCACTTTTCGCATGCATAGATAGCAGTGATATGTCAGTGTGTGCCATACTGTCATCTTGACATTGGCCTTGGCATCTACTCCTATTGGCTATCTATCTAGCTAGGGACTAAATCGATCCTAGCTATCATGTGTCTTCGCCCTGATTAGGCCCTCGATCCACGAAAGTTGTATTACGTGATGTAGAAACTTGAGTTCATAAATTAAGCATATGCTGCAAACATGATTTAACATAACTGGGATTTTAGCAGTATAAATGATGTCTTCGTTTTCGAACTGATTAGAAAATAGGCGTACCATCTTTTTAGCTCAAACCTCCTTAATATTACCTCCGTTTCAAGAAATAAGGCGCATTTGTTTTACGAGCTTTTTGTTTAACCAAGAATTACTTCAAATAGATAAAGATTATTTGTATGAAATTAGTATCATTCAAAAGTGTTTTTCAATACGAATCCAACGATACTATATACATATAATATATCAAGATTTTGTTGCTCAATTTTTCTGGTCAAAGCTCGTCTTTGCGCCTTATTCCTTGAAATGGAGGTTGTACATATTTTACTTAATACATATTTACGCTTGAATGGGCCATTTAGGCCACGCAGCGGAGCGGCATGATCTAATGGATGCTGCTGATTAGTGGTAATGAGGACCCACTAAATTAGTAGGCAAATTGCCCCGTTGAAACTTGTGGCATATTTCTCTTTGATCGGTTGTCTTTCTAACCTAGCATCACCAATTTTTATCATACAATAGATTGCAAAATGCAGTACTATTATAATTTATCTATTAACTTCGTTTGAGATTAATTGGCTAGCAAATGTTCAAGCTCTAGCTCGGTACGTATTAAGCATATTCTATAGGCTCTAGCTCGGTCCTTGCAGTTATATATGCTAATAGCAATTGGGATATACATCATATGCTCTACCATCCAAAAAAAACCTCAGATATATACAAGTAATGATGCTCAGCCAGAGGGCGTCGTATAACTTAACAACATAGAGGTATATGTGTTCAAATCATTTAGTACTGCCTTCACTACAGGAAAAGAAGACGTTGCCGTGCGAAGCTTTGGACGGCCAAGAGGCCTATACGCACGGCAACGGCTTTGCCGTGCGTGCACTCACGGCAAAGGTTGCACGGCAAAGCCTTCGACGGCAAAGCCACCTTTGCCGTGCGCATGCAAGGAATGCACGGCAAATCCCTTTGCCGTGCGTCGCCATCTCTGCCGTGCGCTGCCAACGCTGTCGTGCGCTCCCTCTTTGCCGTGCGCTGCCAACTCTGCCGTGCGCCACTACTTTGCCGTGCGCCGAAGTCCTTTGCCGTGCGCCCGATGTTGCCGTGCGTAACATTCTTTGCCGTGCGAAGCTTTGCCGTGCGGCCTTGATCTGCCACGCACGGGAAAGCCCCATACAGGCACGCCCCAGGAGCTCCCAGGAGAACAGGTGGGCGACACGTGGCTCCTTTGCCGTGCGTGTGCACACGGCAAAGAGACCAAAAGTCCTTTGCCGTGTGCACACACACGGCAAAGGGCCCTGTTTTTTTTTCATTTTTTTGCTGTTTTTTGCCTATTCCCTGCATTTCAAATATAGCAATTGACAATATAGCATATACAACATATAATCTTCAACATAACATCACCAAACACTACGGGAACACCACAAATACATCAACCGCACATATTCATGCATACAATGCATTACATAGAGTCCATAGTCCATCCACACAAGTTACATAGAGTCCATAGTGCAATGTCTATTATTACAATCCATTAGAAGCATACAATCCGACAAAGTGCACCAAGACCATGCCATCATCCTTGTCCTCCTCCATTGCTTCCGCCGGCCTCATCGTCATTGCCTTGTGACATATAATCTATAAGCAGGTTGATGGAATGAACATTTGCATTTGCATATTGAACACTTGAACAAGTACAAGTAGCGGGTTGGGCACAAGTGTAGGAGGACTCACCGCGGTTCATGCTCCGGATGATGTTCATGTTGTTGACGGTGATAGGTGTCCCCGGGTCCGAGTGGGCGGTGGCGGCATCCACGGCATGGAGTAAGGTGGAGGAGCAGGAAGACTCCCCGGTGGAGAAGTCGAACCGTCCGGCTCATCGCCCGACTCATCCGTGCTCGCCGTCGCTGCATCATCCGTCGCCGCCGTTGCATCTCGCCGCATCATCCGTGTCCGCTGCTCCCGGTACTCCGAATCCGCCGCTCCATCCGCGCCCTTTGCTCCCGGGCCGCTCGCTCCTTCGCCGCCATCTCCTCCTACGTTGTGTTGCCGCGATGTCATTAACATTTCAATGGAAAGCATGTAAAGGAAATGTAGAGGCCCGAGGAAGAACATACCCGTAACCGCTCGACGCCTAGATCCGGGCCCGTGGCCGGGGCTCTATCTCGGGCTGGCCGCTCTTACGACCACGACGGATCCGGCGGAGAGAGGGAACCTTCGCCGGGTCGACGCACCCGTCACCAAACCATAGGCGGCCATGCTTCAAGCCTTCTCCCGCAAGCACCGCGACCTCGGGGTCAAAGTCCTCGGCCTCCGGGTTGGCGTCCTCACCGTACTTCCGCTTGAACTTGGAGACATACGACGTGCACCGGGTCTCGGATTGCGGGTTAACCCACACGGACCCCAAAATAAACATCTGCAAGGTATATGTGCCAAAGGGTCCCAATCTTGGTTCTCCATGTGTATATGTACTAAACAAACCTAGAAGAATGAAAATGTACATTGGTGCACCCTCGCGCGGAGAAATCTAGGGGGGTAGACCCGCCGGGGCACACGTTCCGTTGTTTTGGGGGAGGAGGGGGATAACGACCGCCGGAGCACCGGAACCCCACCAAATCTTGCATGTGGACCTATGATATGTGTCAAAGTGTGGTGCAAGGTCTAATGGTGCAAAAGTAGCTCCCCTAAACCCTAAACCCTAAACTGGGGAGGCTTCGAGCCTTAAACCCCTCTAAATCCCTAAACCACGACGCCGGAGCTGCAGAACCATGCATCATAAACCCTAACCCTAACCCTAAACCCTAAACCTATACCTAACCATAAATACTTACCTTTAACCTAAACCCTAGCCCTAGCCCCTAAACCCTAGCCCTAACCCTACACCTAACCCTAACCAAGAGATCGTGCACACCCTCGATCGTGTGATAATGGCTCTAGCTGCGGGTATATGTGCCAAAGGGTCCCAATCTTGGTTCTCCATGTGTATATGTACTAAACAAACCTAAAAGACTGAAAATGTACATTGGTGCACCCTCGCGCGGAGAAATCTAGGGGGTAGACCCGCCGGGGCACACGTTCCGTTGTTTTGGGGGGGGAGGGGATAACGACCGCCGGAGCACCGGAACCCCACCAAATCTTGCATGTGGACCTATGATATGTGTTAAAGTGTGGTGCAAGGTCTAATGGTGCAAAAGTAGCTCCCCTAAACCCTAAACCCTAAACTGGGGAGGCTTCGAGCCCTAAACCCCTCTAAATCCCTAAACCACGACGCCAGAGCTGCAGAACCATGCATCATAAACCCTAACCCTAACCCTAAACCCTAAACCTATACCTAACCATAAATACTTACCTTTAACCTAAACCCTAGCCCTAGCCCCTAACTCTAGCCCTAACCCTACACCTAACCCTAACCAGTAGATCAGGCACACCCTCGATCGTGTGATAATGGCTCTAGCTGCGGGTATATGTGCCAAAGGGTCCCAATCTTGGTTCTCCATGTGTATATGTACTAAACAAACCTAAAAGAATGAAAATGTACATTGGTGCACCCTCGCGCGGAGAAATCTAGGGGGTAGACCCGCCGGGGCACACGTTCCGTTGTTTTGGGGGAAGGAGGGGGAGAACGACCGCCGGAGCACCGGAACCCCACCAAACCTTTCATGTGGACCTATGATATGTGTCAAAGTGTGGTGCAAGGTCTAATGGTGCAAAAGTAGCTCCCCTAAACCCTAGACCCTAGCCCTAACCCTACGCCGAACCCTAACTAGTAGATCGTGCACACCCTCGATCGTGTGATAATGGCTCGAGATGCGGGTGTATGTGCGTAAGGGTCCCAATCTTGGTTCTCCATGTGTATATGTCCTAAACAAACCTAAAAGAATGAAAATGTACATTGGTGCACCCTCGCGCGGAGAAATCTGGGGGGGTAGACCCGCCGGGGCGCGCGCTCCGCTGTTTTGGGGGGAGGAGGGGGAGAACGACCGCCGGAACACCGAAACCCCACCAAATCTTGCATGTGGGCCTATGCTATGTGTCAAAGTGTGATGCAAGGTGTAATTGTGCAAAAGTAGCTCCTCGGTGTGACCTTCCTCACATTTGGGCGATAACACTTAGCAGATTTTCCGAAGCGCGTATTAATTGCTCCGAAACCCTGATATATGTGGGGGATGAACATGGAGAGTAATTTTGTAGTGCACATTGTCTTAATTAACACTAATAAATATTCATCAAAAAGTGAAACTAATAAAAAAATAAATATAAGTATGAGATGAAATAAAATAGAAAGAAAAAACCAATAAAATGAAGTATGGCGCACGGCAAAGAAGGAGTCGCACGGCAAAGGCCCCTTTGCCGTGCAATTTGTCTTGCCGCACGGCAAAGGGTGCGCCACGGCAACGTCCAGACCCTTTTGCCGTGCATCTTTACTTTGCCGTGCGGTGTGCAGGATCTTTGCCGTGATGCTTTTCTTTGCCGTGCGTGCTTCTTAGGCTTTGCCGTGCCAAGCTTCTTTGCTGTGCGCTGCTGAAGAGTATGCCGTGCGCTGCTGAAGAGTATGCCGTGCGGCTGTTTGTTGCCGTGCGCTGCTAGAAATCGTTGCCGTGCGGAATGTCTTTGCCGTGCGTCCTGCTTGCCCCGCACGGCAAAGATTTCTTTGCGGTGCAGCGGCTCACGGCAATGATTTCCTGCACGGCAGCGGCAATTTTTCCCGTAGTGCTTCGTTCCAAATTGACAGAACTTTGATCATATTTGCTCTAGATATGCATGTATCTAGACTCGTTTTAATGTGTAGGTTAGCTCTTTTGGAACAAATTGAGTCACTTTTTTAAATTTAACGACAAAAGCTCCATGTATCAAATGGTCTAAGTGGCGTATTTTGCAGGATTAGGAAAACTTAAAGTCCATGATAAACTTATATGCTAAGTAATTACTTAGGCCTAGTTTGGCAATGAAGTTTTCCTAAAACTGAAGTATTGCAAAACTGTAGTATTTCAGTGCATCGGGAAGGAATACTTCAGTTTGTTGGTACTTCATTATTTCTCAGTATTGGCCAAAATTTCAACGTGTTTGGGATTTGTTGTTTTATCTTCGTTTTGACCGGATGTGCTGCATGCTAGATCATTGATTGGATGCGCTCGCATGCATGACTGGGTGCGTCACATGCATGGCTGTTCTTGAAATGCTCGCTTTGAATATTTCAGCCTCAACATATCAACGACACCTATAAATGAGGCTGTGTAACGTCACCCTTTTTAAATTTAGCATCATTGTGAGAACAAACCATCATATATTTCGTAGAGAATATCATATTGTGGGAATGCTTTGTATCTCCACTTCCGCTGCTCTTTAGATAGCTCATCCCATTTTTCATCGGGAGCTATAGGCACTCCCTTCTCAGGATCATCCCAACCAAATCCACTCTTCTCTAAAATGGACTTGACTACATTGTGATCCTGCTTGAGCCTTTGTTCTCTATCTTTCACCTGCTTCATAGTAAATTCAGCTCCAGGGTGCCTCAAATTTGGACTCAACATTGCCAACAAAAATATTTGAGTCTAACTGGTAACTAGCTACATAGAACGATCAATGAATGTTGGCAGCTAGCTGTGAACATCATCTACTACTGCAGGAAAATTCAACCAGTGTAGAACACTCGGTAAGACCTAGATGAATATAAGGCATCAGGCAGCTAGTTGTATGCATAAAACTAGAAACGATAGGTGCATGTGCAACCATGAAAACACACATGAGTCCGTGTAGCGCTGCTGACGGATGGGCGTCGTCGTCGCCAAGCAGCGCCTCGAACTCAGGCAGGGCGTACGACGGTCACCGTCCTGCCGAGGATCTGCAGCGGAGGCGACGACGATGTCGTGGTCCACGCTGGCGTGGTGCGGCGGAGCACGGGTGTAAAGAAGATGGTGCTCATGATAACCGGCAGCGGCATTGCAACAGGGATCGGCGGCGGTGTGTCTGGTTCTCGTCGGGGTTGCGACGCCCAGTTCGCCATGGCATGCTCGCGTGCGGCATGGTTGCCTACAGCAAGGCAGCCCGGCCTGCTCTTCTTGTGCATGTAGGCGCACGCGACCGCCCGCCTTGGTTCCCCCATCTCCACACGAGAGCAAGCAGCCGTATGGTGCAATCAAATCGAAAAAAAATTCACGCCAATCTCACGAGGATGGAACAGGACCGGCCTTCTTTTCCTGGTTCTGAGCTTGCTTTTTTCTTCGATGAGGAAGACATCGCAGCCACCGCAGAGGAAGACATCGTCGCAGCCGCCACACAGAGGAAGACGACACCTCGAAGTAGATGTGTTTTTTGCGTTTCTCAGTTTAGGAAAAAAGAGGTCGGAACCAAAGTTTACAAAACGTCAAAAAAACTGAAGTATTGGAGATACTTCAGTATCCAAAACCACCGTATCTGTTCGATCCAAACACTGTGAAGTATTCAATACTTTGTTTTTTTTGGAAACTGAAGTATTCATGAAATACTTCAAAAAAACTGCGCTCCCAAACGGAGCCTTAAGCTAGTCATTTATTACGTCTCTATTATACTAATTTATCTATATCTAAGGAAAATTCGTAGTGGTGAGTAACTGAGTAGCATAGACTAGTATGCAAATGATACGGAAATTCCTTGCATACGATAAACTTTGTACGATCTGTGTACACGACTACACTCACTAGGAACCTCCCATAATCTGGCCTACAAGCTGACTGACGCAATTTGAGTCTGATCGTACCATATACTACACGATAAATTCAGTCGTACGTATAGCATTGCTCCAAATGATACTAATCTATTTTTGGCTACTTATAGTGAAAAGTATCATACGCAAGTATCATGCATATGATACCATTGTATGATACTACCCTATAATGCATAGTATCATCTACTAGTATAATAGTTTTATTATATTTAATTATTTGTAAAATCTCAAAGCAAATTTATGTATAAGATGTATTTGCTATTAAAAATATTTAGTTCCGCATGCTATGATACACCTTCTCTCTCTTCAACTATTGTTTCATGTTAGCATTTTTCCTACATGGCATGCATAATACTCCTACTATGGCTCCCCAAAAAGTAAGGATGAAATTCAACAAACAAATCATTGTGCTTCGGTCAATTTATGAATACATATGAGGTTCTTTGTAGTACTTGGAACATGAAGAACGTTGGGGAGGTGCAAGAGAGTTATCTGCAGAAGTAGTGATAGATATTGTAGGGCTACGGGGCATGCAAATTAAAAATTTCATATCTACTCGAACAATAACAAAAACAAGATGTTCAGTGACAACTCTGATCCTGGCGATCCCGGCAGGCCGCAGCTAGCTAGGCAGCGTCGAGGATCCTATATATTTTAGTGCTCCGTGCTATTCTTGCATTTTGGCGGCGTCTCAGTCAGATTGCCATGAGTAATTTAAATGGTGGTGATGGATTGCAAATTTGCAACCCTCGGTTTCTTATTGATCTTTGATGGTGAAAATTAACAAATTATTTTCGTTTCTCATTGTTCTGTACGAGGTTGGAAGGATGCATGCATTTCCTTCATTTTTTTTATCTTGGTATAGATGTTACTGTGTCTTGATCCCAGGAAAGTCATCTGAGTTCCATTTATGCTTTTGTTGTTGATATGCAACCTATGCTTATTGCAAGGGTCGGTTTGTTTCCTTGCTAGCTTGAGCCTCCGTCCAATTTACATATGCTAAGTGCCTCTGCATCCACTAGCCTCTCGGCCATGCTTTGCCATTGTTATTTTGTCCCATACTTCCATGCTCCTTGTAAAAGGAATTGCGGGACCGAAGCTACTTTACCTTTGTACAAGTTTTGTATTGTCATGTCTAAGCGAATGTTTGATACCTCTTGATGTGAGAAACGTAACTTCTGTTATGTCTTGAACTCACTATGCAGTTATTAGAAATACAAAGTTGGTAGTGTCAGTGTAGAAAGCAACAATGTATTAGATCTTATTTCACTTGGCCCCATTATCGACGGTAGATAAAGCCTGCTATAAACATATACCAATCATGTTTAAAGTAACTTATAATTGTAAAACATATAGGTGCTGTGTTTTTTTTGCGGAAAGGTGCTGATATATCTTGGCCATTCATGTTTTCCTCTACTTGCTATACTTGGTTGAGATCATTGTCAAAGGTGTTAGTTTATGCTATGCAGCAGAATAATCATAGAACTGTCACGTGAACTCTCTTTAGCTTGCAATCTAACTTCATATAGGACTATCACCACATCATTAACCGAGTGCTTTGTTTTCCTTTATAGTTGAAGTTTGTAGCTTCCTAAGTCTTCTGTTATTTTGTGATCCAAATTCATATACTAAAGGGAGGCTAACTTCTGACGAGCGGAGCGAGGATCGTTGCCACCGCCTATTTATATTCCCTGTAAGCCGCCGCTAGGGTTATCATCGCATCATTGTACACCCACGGCATTTGTAAACACCACCGAAATAGTGAAGTTTTGCTGGCTGGCGCCCGTGGTTTTTCCCTTGTGTGTTGCAAGGGTTTTCCACGTTAAAATCTCGTGTCCCCTGCAGTGTTTTACTTTTCGTTCTTCGTTTATTGTGCATCTCAAATATATAACATCTTCTGATGTTAGCACTTGTGTATCTAGCGTGCATCATGAATTGCACAGATCCTTTTTCTTTTACCACTTCACGGTAGGGGAATCCCCTATGGTGTATAATAATTTCCTTACGGTGTATAATTGCAAGTAAATCATGTGTTCAAGTTTATAAAGTTGATGATGATTCTACCGAATCTTTGTTGTGCATGTCATTACTTAAAATCTTTACATTATAAAAGTATTGGCTTGCTTAAAACTTTACCCATCTTTTTTGTTTTGCTTCCTGCCACCTAAGTACCGAAAGATACTCCCTCCGTTGCGGTTAGATTTTAAGTAGAAATCACATGGTAGAGCAATCATTAGTTATGTTCTTATCTGAGCATGACCTAGATTCTTGGGCAAAATTCAACGAATATGAGATTAAATTGAGCAAACATATGATACCCACTTGGCCACCCACTGGCCGGTCCATTGGCTACATGTTCATCGTGGCTATGACAAATCATCATGAAGGCGGCGCGGCGAAGCGCGCTTGTTCTTCTAGTTATAAGAATTGGGATCACGTCCCTGGCAGCTTCCACCTCCTGGTAAAGACACGCCTCCGCGAGACCCACACATGACGCCGCCACCTTATCCCTTCGCAGGCCCACTTATCTCCCATCCACTTATTTTTCCAGTCGTATCCATGGAGACCAAAACCCCTACACAGCACGAGCCACTGCTTCTCCCAGCCGCGTGTCGGTGTTGGCGCCACCCAGTCTTGCGCCGCGCCTCGGCCACCGACGTGCCCCATGCTGGCAGTTGACATTGGGGAAACCCAATAGAAAGGTGTGATGAGCACATCAGCAAGTTTTCTCTCAGTAAGAAAACCAAGGTTTATCGACTAGTAGGAGAAAGACATGACTCCTGAAGGTGTTGCTAGCTGACTATTGGCATGGCGCACTACCGGCGTCAGCAACAACGTGGAACCTGCACACAACACAACCAAAATATACCTTGCCGCAACTTACAGTGAGGTTGTCAATCTCACTGGTTTTGTTGAACACAAAGGATTAAATGTATCGAGTGGAAGGAGATATTTGCAGTAATTAAAGAGAACAGTGCTTGCGGAAAGTAAACAGAACATGATTGCAATAGATGAATTTATCAGTGTAAAGGAAAGGACCAGGTGAAAGGATCGTATGCCGCACCTAGAGGGGGGGGTGAATAGGTGCTAACCAATTTTTAGTTCTTTTTCAATTTAGGCTTGACACAAAAGGTAAATTCTCTAGATATGCAACTAAGTGAATTTACCTATATGACAATGCTAACAACTAAGCAAGATATATA
>NC_061511.1:268620444-268758921 GCF_022539505.1 Lolium rigidum
ACTTTATTCATCCGTTACATCAAAACCCCCTGAATACTTGTCTCGTGAGCATTTACAGTGAATCCTTCATCGAAACTGCTTGTCAACACCTTCTGCTCCTCGTTGGGATCGACATTCTTACTTATCGAAGATACTGCGATACACCCCCTATACTTGTGGGTCATCAAGCCCCAGGTATTGAAAAGGGAGAGGGCTAGCCTTGCCAATGAAAACAAACAAAAGATCACCCAGATCTTAATTTTTGCACTAAATGTGGTAGGTGATCACTTTTGTGCAAATTTACCTGTGGACCAAATCTGGCACTGAACACTTCAAGAATTGCATCGATGAATTTGATCTCTTCTTTCACAGGGTTGACAAAACAAGGCGGCATCATCTGCACAAAGGCTAGTAAGAATGGAGGAACATCTCTATCCAAGCTGCAAGAGAAAATGATGCTTTGTGATTTTTTTCAAAAAACCTTATGCAGGGGTTCCATGGTTAGGATGAATAACATAGCCCTCTTTTGTGCCAGAATCGTCTTTTGGATTTCGCTGACTAATACTCTGGGGGATGCACTTGCAAGCACAATGCAGACAAGATCACACCATTTCTTGCCAAATCCATATCCCATCATAACATTGTTATCAACAGAATTTAGCCAGAGCAGGAGATGGGCCGTGATCGAAGATGGGCTTAGAGGACATGCATATAAAGTGTCTCTGAATCGGCCTTGTGCGAGAGTTTGGGCTAGATTGCCCGTGTATCTGTATATTATGGTAGATTACGTTTTATGTTTAGAATTAAGAGATAGAGTTTAGTCGTACACAGCTAGGTTTATTCCCAAGATAGAAAGTCTACGGACTATAAATATGTACCTAGGGTTATTGAGAAAGGAGGACGATCACGTTCACAACAAACCAATCTAGGCGCATCGCCACCCCTTGTTTCGAGGGTTTCTTCCGGGTAAGCAACATGCTGCCTAGATCGCATCTTGCGATCTAGGCAGTATTAGTTTATTCGTTGTTGGTGTTGCTCGTACTGAAGCCTTTTTGATGGCGAGCAACACCCTTATCGTGGATATTTTGGGGCTGACGTCGATACTTTCATGATATGCTTGCTTAGCTACGCTGCCCCTCAATATCTAGCTGCCTTTGCACCTATCTTGGGTGTAAGGGCAGCATCTTGCTTGTTCTTTATTTAGTAGATCTGATCCGTTATAGTTGTTCCTTGTTCTCCAAGGATTGGTTTGATATTCGCATGGTTAGGCCTTGCAAACGGGTTGAACGATCCGGTAGTGCGTAAGGTATGGTTTACTAGTCCTAGAGGGATTGTTCCGGGGATCGACTTCGTGTTGGTTTTTAGGCCTCTTTAGGACTGGTTTTCCATCATCTTACGTATCTGCTAGGCTCAATTACGTGTAGGATGTTCCGGTTATGCGGTGAAAACCCTAGACTGTCGTAGATTGGTTTAACTTTATATTGATAAAGCAGGACCCCCATGTTATCGTAAATCCAACGTGAACCATGGGGTAATCGGCTCTTTGAGCCGATTCACGAGGTAACCCGAGAGCCGATCGGGCTCGTATTTAATGTTTACGTGTCCGCCATGCAGAAACTAATCGAAGCAATCCATCAACTTCCTGACCAGGTATAGGTCAGGTGGCACGCCCTTGCATTAGCCAGGACGTGTGCCGGAGCATTGCGGGCCGTCGCCCAAGGGACCAGGGCCCACCAGCAGTCCTGGGAGCCTCCCGGCTCTCCGTGTTGTTCATCGCTGCTCGCCGGTGGGTTTTGGTCGGCAACACATTCTGGCACGCCCGGTGGGACATTCTACAGCAACTATGTCAAAATCCGTAGCTCGAGATGGCGGACCGAACCGAGCCACGTACGCGGATCCGCTCGAGGAGCACAAGAAGAAATATGATGAGATTAAAGCCGTCTTAGAAGCCGATCTCATCGGCTCTTTCACGAAGACCCGTTCACATGGCATTAGGTGGAAAGGGCTCTCACCCGAAGGCGTTCTTGATGAAGTAGACCTGTCTACCCCTTCAGAGGAACGCACCAGAGCTCTGCGCCAGGAAGTTAATTACATGGTGGCTCATTCTCTACACCGTCATTATGAGAGCCTGGTGAACGCTTTTGAGCGCGTTGCGGTTCGCGTGGTTCAGGAAATCATGAAGCATCAGTACTCTCCGTCAGGACCTACCCTAGGGACTCACCAGGGAGAAATACCGTTCTGCACTGGACCGCCGCCGCCATTCGCGCTTGCAGCTCCGGAGCCGCAGGGTTCACCGGCCTACGTCGTCTACAAGGTTGGAGGCGATCCCGGCGATTGCCAATTCTCGTATGAGCCACCTAAAGAAATCCCACATGGATACGTGTGCACATACGTGCCGGACTGCAATACCTTGGCGCGCACGAACCAGATTGTAGCAGGAGGGATTTCTGGAGCAGACGCCGATAAACAGGCATGGCTAGCTAAATATGCCACCGGAACGAGTCATGAAAGCTCGGTCCCTGCAGCTCATACCATGGAACAAATTAGTACAATCTTGAGAGACCAGTTCGGCATCCTGCCGAAGAGGAAAACAATCGGCTATTCCAAGCCGTACCCCGACGAGTATGATTTGATCCCGCTACCACCCAAGTATCGGCTCCCTGAATTTTCAAAATTCAATGGATCAGAAGGGTCTAGCTCAATTGAGCACGTGAGCCGATATTTGGCACAGTTGGGCATGATTTCAGCATCAGACCCGTTACGTGTAAGGTTTTTTGCACAATCTCTCACGGGATCAGCCTTTGGGTGGTACACCTCGTTGCCACCAAACTCAGTCCGGACGTGGAAGCAACTCGGAAGAGCAGTTTCATGTTCAATATCACTCGAAGCTACCGAGGCTGGCATTGCCGATCTAACGCAGTGCGGCAGAAGCGGGGAGAAACGGTGTCGAATACATTCAACGTTTCAGGATCGTCGGGAACCGATGTTATTCGGTTCGTTTAACCGAGAAAGAAGCGATCGATCCGGCAGCATTGGGCCTCGCAACGCGCATCAAGGATCCGGCTTTCCAAGTAGAGTACAGTTCACCGGCGCACATGGTCCGGAAATTAACATTGTATGAGCAGCGCCACCCGAATTGTACCAAGATAAGTTTAAGCGTCCGGTAGGCCTCGGTCGAGACGAAGAAGCCGAGGATTCTCGCGAAGACCCGGAAGTAGCCGTGGCTGAATGGGCTCGGGGGCAGCTCCCGTGTCCCGCAAATGGGTGAAACAACAAGGGCCCGCAAAAGGGTTTGACTTCGATGTGAGCAAAGCCGAGCGGATATTCGATTTATTGCTTAAGGAAAAACAATCGAAGTTACCCGAAGGCCATAAAATCCCTACGGCGCAAGAGATGAACGGGAGACCATACCGCAAGTGGCATCACTCGTTCACCCATATCACCAATGATCGCAAAGAGTTGCGTCGGCAGATCCAAACGGCGATAGAACAAGGCCGTTTGATCTTTGGGCAGTTTGCCATGAAAGTGGACACGCACCCGTTCCCTGGTGTCAACATGGTGGAACTCAATCACTCCACGAGGCGTCGGCTAGATTTTTCATTCGACGTTAACATGGCAGGGCCGGTATACCACCATGGCAAGGATAAAGAAGAAAGCTGTCACTCCCGTGGCAAGGAAAAGGAGGAGGCCGGCCCACGCGACCGGCCCCGATATGATGACAGACGGTACCTCACCGAAGAACAAGTGAGAAGCGTGCGATATCAACGACCACTCTCCACGCATCTCCTTAACAAATATGAGCGTCAGTACGACCGACGTCGGCGGTACGACAGAGAAGACGAAAGATATCGTCGGTCTGACGTAGACAATGGAAGATATCGTCGGTATGATAGAGACGACGAAGGATATGAGCACCGCGCTAAGGGGAAGTCAAGAGAGCAGGAAAACATGGATCGACACTGGGACTGTCCTTTCTTTAAGCATTGCTGGGATTCAGGAATGAGCCGATTGCCCACAATCGACAACTGCCCGGAGTGTAGACAGCAGAAGAAGGACGCAGGTGAGGTTTCAGTGTTCAAGCGTCTAGGGCCTCTCCCACCTCAGAACAGACGAGCTAAGTCATCTCAAGAGGAAGATTTTGAAGAGTCAGAAGATGAAGGAGAGGATAGATACCATCGGCCAAGGTGGTGTCCTGATGGACTCAGTCACTCCCAAAAGCGTAGGGTTCAGCGGCTACGTAGCTTGGAGCAAGCCGAGGCGCAATACCTGCACACGTTGAGGAAAGCGCGGCCCGATCTGGCCGTGAAAATTCAGCAAACTTTGGACGAGGAGAGTCGTCCACGTAAGAAAGAATGGCGCCGTTGACGCCGGAAACCCCCTGGCGGGCGAGAGACGGGCAACACAAGAGAGCCGGGAACAACTAGGGCTGCGGCTGGCCCCGGTCCCTCCGAGCGACGGCCCGCAAATCCTCCTGGTCGCACGCGCCGATGTTTATCACAAGGGCGTGCCACCCGACCTATACCTGGTCGGGAAGGTGTGGATGATGCCTCGCTTAGTTTCCTGCAGGGCACACACGTAAACGTTAAATACGAGCCTCGATCGGCTCTCGAGTTATCCCGTGAATCGGCTCAAAGAGCCGATCCACCCATGATTCGGACGAGGTGTCCGAATATATGGTGGTCCCGCTTGATCAAGGTAAAGCTGATGAGATCTACGACGATCTGGGGTTTTCACCGCATAATCGGATCATCCTACTCACGATTGGGCCTCGCGCTCGCGCACGGTGACCGTAAGCCGATCCTAGACAGGGCCTAAAAACCAACACGAGGTTGATCCCCGGAACATCCTTTCTAGGGCCAGCAAACGCCACCCTACACGCCGCTGGATCCTCCAACCCCTTGTAAGGCCTAACTATTGCAGATATTAGACTAATCCTTGTAGAACAAGGAGCAACCGTAACGGATCAGATCTACTAAACTATGATCAAGCGGGGTGCCGCCCCTACACCTAAGATAGGTGTAGGGGCGGCTAGACATGCAAGGGTTGCACTACGACAGCATGTAATATGAAGAACAATGCTAACCCTAACATGTCTAAGATAGCTACGTTGCTCGCCATCAAAAGGCTTCGATACGAGCAACGCATGAACAACGTGGGCAGGCTTGTGCTGCCTAGATCGCAAGATGCGATCTAGGCAGCATGATGCTTACCGGTAGAAACCCTCGAGACGAAGGAGTTGGCGATGCGCCGAGATTTATTTGTGGTTGAACGTTGGTTGTTGTTTATTCCATAAACCCTAGGTACATATTTATAGTCCAGGGGACTTTCTAATGTGGGCGTACACCAAACCGTGCACGAGTAAGATTCTAACTTCTAAACTAAGATGCGATCTAATATGTTACAGATACACGGGCAATTAAGCCCAACTTGGTATAAAAGGCCGATTCACGTATTTCTTCCATGCATATTCTTCAAATCTATCTCGATCGCGGCCCACCTCTGACTCGGTCAAATTCTGGTGATAACACATGCCCCCCTGGTTTTGGAAATGACATTTCCAAAATCATTACGTTTTCTTTCGTCGGGTCATGTCGTGGCAGAACCGTCGCAGTATCCGTCATCATGACGACTTGCCTTCCCAACTTCTCTGCACGATTTGACAGTTTTGGCACCATGTCCTCGAGAACTGCTCGAAAATTAAAACCCCCATCTCCTTTTATTTAACCGCATCGAACAGTTCTCCCCTTCACCCCTTCCGCATTAGCACTCCAAAAAACCCTCCCCTGCAACCATGTCTTCTTCCTCTTCCTCTTCTTCTTCATCGGATCTTTCCCACGTGTCCTCTCCCATCCGAGAGTCGACGCCCTCGTGGGGTACGCAAGCGGCGTACGACATCCTCGCCCCAACGGCGTGGGACAAAGAGGACCACGACTCCTCCGTCAGGTCCGAGGATGACAAATCCCTGACCGACGGGGAGAGCGACCTCCGCTTCCTTGCTGACGGGGAACCGGAGGAGGAGAGCGATGACGATCGCTTCTCCTGGGCAGACTTCACCACCTCCGAGGAGGTGAAGGAGGAGGAGGAGGAGGAGGAGGAGGACGAAGACAGCTCCTCCGACGAGCCCACGGCCAAACGCCGCCACCTCTGGCCCGGGAACCTCAGCGACGTCGACAGCGACGACGACGCTGACGAAGAGGACGAAGACAACGAGGGCCCTGTCGGCGGCCGCTGGAGCAGCGATGACGAGCCGGTAGGGAGTAGCGCCGACAGCGGCGATGACGGTGACGACGACGACGAGGGCAGCAGCGGCCCCTAGATAGGATCTTAGCATAGGGCCAGCAGTAGCAGTCGGGGCAATGTATCCCCCTAGTACTTCCTTTTGAGAGCAATCAGCTCTTCTATGTAAGAAATCTGGCTTATCAATGAAGAAATTCCCCAATTTGATTTTGCCGATTCCCTTTATGGTAATTTAGCCGATTGTCCTTCGTTCTGATTCTGCCGATCATCAATCTGGTCAATGTCCAACAAGCCGATGGCATCGCATCGGTCTCTCACGATAAATTTCGTGATAGATCCCCCCGGACCCAAACTCCTTGTCAAACAAGGCCAAGCCTTAATCGCGCAAATCCTAGGAGTCGTAAATGCAGATCTCTCAAGATGGCATGTTAAACTTAGCGGCAACACTCCTGAAATAATGTCCGGTCTCCTTATTAACTTTGAATTCCAGACATTCTTCGGCCGCATTATCCTCTCCGAATTCCGCTCGCTCAGCTCCGGCAGCTTCCTTCTGCAATAATCCACTGTCTTTCGAACGAGCTGTTATGAAGAGTGAGCCGATTTCGACAAAATCGGCTAAACCTTGAGGGCGAGCTGCCCCCCGAGCCTCAGCCAAGGCGAGGATAAAGAATGGACCATCACCAGCTTCCAACTGTGGTGCCGCATCTACCGATTCCAACAAATCGGTCCCCCAGATCATTGATATTTCGGGGCGGGCTCAACCACGTCCAAGAGAGCTATCCTCGCAGGGCCACCACCGATCACCTTTCTTCCGTTGAGAGTCTATACAGCCGATCCAGCGAGGCTATGATAATTTTGCAACATTAGCACCATTCTTTAGGTAAGTTGTGATGCAGTAGTTTAGCCGATTCCAACGAAATCGGCTCCCCGCAGCGAGAACCTTCAAGGTGAGCTGCCCCCGAGCCTCAGTCGGGCGAGAATAGCAGGGAGCTGATTACGTCAATCATCCTCGGTTTCCAACTCGTAACGCAGTAGCCGCCCTCCCCCGAGCTTCTTCAGTTCAATCCTTGCGCCTTGCTGATCAGATCAGCTCATCATCTGTGGCAGGCTGCAGCAACTTCTGGTGAGAACGTCCTCGCATTTCTGACGCCCTCCGGACTCTGGGCGCAACGTCTCCTGGAAGTGACAGTTACTGAGTCAAAACGTGGCAGCCGATGGCTTCGTCATTGGCGGTTCTCCTGGTCAATTAGGGGTCCTTGAAGGGAAGACCCACTCCCTGTTCCATTGATTCTTAAGTCGATGTCTGCACATCGGCTATGCTTGAAAATTTTTGAATTTTTCGGCCGATTTGTATATCGGCCCCCATACTTCAATACTCCATCATCGAAGGATGAGACGTTTCTACTGCATATCCTCGTGTTTTATCCACCTGGGTGCCCCCCGGAGCCGATTCTGTCAAGAGAATTGATGGTATCGGCTCTGTTGGATAACATGTTGAACCCAGGCAGAATGGGTGGTGAGGATAATTTTGGCCGATCGCTAGAATCGGCCTCCCATTGCTTTCTCGGTGAAGGTTTTGTGATGTCCCTTCACAAATATTTTTTTTGGGGGGGGGGGGGCGATCACAAGGATCGGTCTCGCTACGTTTATCCATCGACATTTGCTTTTGTTACACGGTCAGGCCGGTGGATAAAACCAGCCTAACCCCGTTCTTTGTCACGTCGATGCGCTCACAGTCGTCCAAATTGATACCTGAGAGCGGCTCTTGGCCTGATGTCTCCCAAATGTCCATGCCTGGCTGTCGAAACCTCGATCGAATCATCTCGCACGGACGACTTCTACTTCATCTCCATCCCATCGTATCGGGCATTGGTGCATCGTGGATGGAATGCAACAGCTTGGCGTGGATCCAATCCCTCCCTAGTAGGACCGCGTAGGTACTCTTGCTATCGACGATAAAGAACGTCGTAGGGACAGCTTTTTCTTCCTACGGCCAGATCCACATTCAGAACACCTTGTGCGTCGATGCTTGGCCGTTGAAATCGCTCGATGTTACGTTGGTCTTGATCAGATCCGAGCTGGAGCGTCCCAACCGACGTAGCATGGAGTATGGCATAATGTTGATCGCCGCTCCGGTGTCCACCAACATCTTGTTGACAAGCTGCCCATTGATGTAACCTCGCACGTACATGGCCTTCGGATGCTCGTAACTCCTTTCCTTTGGCTTCTCAAAGATGACCGGCCGTGGGCCGCAGCCTAATTGCGCCACTGAGTGCTTCATATAATCTTGGAGCGCTAAACTCCGATGGAAGAATGAAGACCATGTTTGTGCCAGCCGATGTATCATCATCGGCTTTCCTCTGCTTGGGGCGCCACTCTTTTCTTTTTGGCCGACCTTCTTCGTCCAGGGTTCGCCGAATTCTGGCGGCCAGATCAGGCCGTGCCTTCCTTAGCGTGTGCAGGTACACTCTTTCAGCTTCTTCCAACCCACGCAGACGCTGAACCCTTCGCTTTTGGGAACGGCTGAGCCCATCAGGGCACCACCTGGGCCGATGATATTTATCTTCTTCATCATCGTCCTCTAGTTCCTCGAGATCTTCCACCCGAGCGGACTCAGCATGCTTGTTCCGAGGCGGGAGAGGCCCTAGACGCTTGAACACGGACACGTTAGCGGCATCCTTCTTCCTTTGCTTGCATTCGGCGCTCTCGATTGTTGGCAATCGGCTCATTCCTGAGTCCCAGCAATGTTTGAAGAACGGACAGTCCCAGTGCTTGTCCATGTCGTCCTGCCCCCTTGACCTTCCTTCAGCGCGACGACTGTTCCCGTCGTCGCTTCTATCATGTTGACGGTATCTCCTGACCTCTGCATCAAACCGACAATTCCTTTCATCATCTACGTCGTAGCGCCAACGTCGGTCGTGCTGCTGCTCATATTTGTGGAGGAGGTGCTCGGAGAGTGGACGCTGATACCGCACGCGTCTTATGCCCTCCCCTGCCAGGTACCGCCTGTCATCATCTTGGGGCCGGTCGCGTGGATCGGCCTCCTCTTCATCCTTGCCACGGGAGTGGCTGCTTTCTGCTTCATCTTTGTCATGGCGGCTTGCAAGCCCTGCCATGTTGACACCAAAGGAGCACTTTGGCTGGCCTATGGAGTGGCTGAGATCCACCATGTTGACGCCAGGCGACGGACCTGAGTCCCTACCGAGCTTGATATCGTGCGGCCGGGCCTTCTCAGAGGAGTCGATGAGTTCGGCTTCGAGGGTTGCCTTGATCTCGTCATGTTTCCTTTTTAGCTCCTCGGGCAGATCCTCGTACTTCAGTGACCTGGTGCGTTCTTCCGACGGGGCGGACAGGTCCACTCCATCAAGTGCGCCTTCAGGTGTGAAACCCTTCCACCTGACGCCATGGGAGCGGGTTTGGTGGAAGGAGCCGATGAGTTCGGCTTCGAGGACCGCCTTGATTTCGTCATGCTTCTTCTTGAGGTCATCAGGCAGGTCCTCGTACTTGACCGGAGTGCTTTCCGCCATCTCGGATGTAGATGGCGATGTGGTGGATGTCGAAGGTTGTCCCACCGGGCGTGCCAGAATGTGTTGACGTCAGAAACCCCCTGGCGGGCAGAGACGGGCAACACAGTAGAGCCGGGAACAACTAGGGCTGCGGCTGGCCCCAGTCCCTCAGAGCGACGGCCCGCAAAGCCTCCCTGGTCGCACGCGCCGATGCTTATCACAAGGGCGTGCCACCTGACCTATACCTGGTCGGGAAGGTGTGGATGATGCCTCGCTTAGTTTCTCGTAGGGCACACACGTAAACGTTAAATACGAGCCTCGATCGGCTCTCGAGTTATCCCGTGAATCGGCTCAAAGAGCCGATCCACCCATGATTCGGACGAGGTGTCCGAATATATGGTGGTCCCGCTTGATCAAGGTAAAGCTGATGAGATCTACGACGATCCGGGGTTTTCACCGCATAATCGGATCATCCTACTCACGATTGGGCCTCGCGCTCGCGCACGGTGACCGTAAGCCGATCCTAGACAGGGCCTAAAAACCAACACGAGGTTGATCCCGGAACATCCTTTCTAGGGCCAGCAAACGCCACCCTACACGCCGCTGGATCCTCCAACCCCTTGTAAGGCCTAACTATTGCAGATATTAGACTAATCCTTGTAGAACAAGGAGCAACCGTAACGGATCAGATCTACTAAACTATGATCAAGCGGGGTGCCGCCCCTACACCTAAGATAGGTGTAAGGGCGGCTAGACATGCAAGGGTTGCACTACGACAAGCATGTAATATGAAGAACAATGCTAACCCTAACATGTCTAAGATAGCTACGTTGCTCGCCATCAAAAAGGCTTCGATACGAGCAACGCATGAACAACGTGGGCAAGCTTGTGCTGCCTAGATCGCAAGATGCGATCTAGGCAGCATGATGCTTACCGGTAGAAACCCTCGAGACGAAGGAGTTGGCGATGCGCCGAGATTTGTTTGTGGTTGAACGTTGGTTGTTGTTTATTCCATAAACCCTAGGTACATATTTATAGTCCAGGGGACTTTCTAATGTGGGCGTACACCAAACCGTGCACGAGTAAGATTCTAACTTCTAAACTAAGATGTGATCTAATATGTTACAGATACACGGGCAATTAAGCCCAACTTGGTATAAAAGGCCGATTCACGTATTTCTTCCATGCATATTCTTCAAATCTATCTCGATCGCGGCCCACCTCTGACTCGGTCAAATTCTGGTGATAACAGGCGCTCCAAGCAAGTAAAAGCCGATGCGAGTACATCAGCTGGCACAAATATGGTGTTCATACTTCCCTCGGAGTTTTGTGCTCCAAGAACCGAAGAAGTGCCGATAGCGCAGTTTGACTGCGGCCCACGACCAGTTATCTTTGAAAAGCCACGAGAGAAGAGCTACAAACATTTGAAAGCCCTGTACCTAAAAGGTTATATCAATGGGCAGCCTGTCGGCAAGATGCTGGTTGACACGGGAGCGGCAATCAATATAATGCCATACTCTATGCTACGGCGTTTGGGACGCTCTAACTCAGATCTGATCAAAACCAACGTCACACTAAGTGACTTCAACGGCCAAGCATCAGAGACGCAAGGCGTTTTGAACGTGGATCTAACCGTAGGCCGAAAAACCATCCCTACATCATTCTTCATCGTCGACAGCAAAAGCACCTACGCTGTCCTGCTAGGGAGGGATTGGATTCACGCCAACTGCTGCATTCCATCCACAATGCACCAATGCCTGATACAATGGGATGGAGATGAAGTGGAGGTCGTGCATGCAGATGACTCGATCGAGATCTCAATAGCTGGCATGAACATCTGGGACGCGGAAGACCAAGGGCCGCTCTCTGGAATCAGTTTGGACGGCTGTGAGCGTATCGAAGCTACAAAAAACGGGGTGAGGCTGGTCTTATCCACCGGCCTGACAGAGTAGCAACAGCAAAGTCACTGGACGTACGTGGCAAGGCCGATCCCTGCGATCGGCCCCAAAAAATAAAAAGCAAGGATCTCACTTCAAGCATGTCACGTCGTCATAGTAGGGAGACTCCCTCCCGTAGTGGAGCACAGATAAGTTGTAAACCTTCATTGAGCAATGCAATCGAAATGGGGGCCGATTCCAGCAATCGGCCCAAATTATCCTCACCATACGTTTTGCCTGTGTTCAGCATTGATCTAGCAGGCGACGGGAAGCTAGGATATGAGTTTACATCGGCTGATGAGCTAGAAGAGATTGACATTGGTCCTGGGGATAAGCCACGACCAACATTTATCAGCAAAAAGTTAGATCCGCATCTGAGGAGCCTGATGATAGCTTTGTTAAAAGAATACCTGCATTGTTTTGCCCGGGATTACACAGAGATGCCCGGGTTAGACAGAGCATCATTGAGCATCGGCTCCCTCTTAAGAAAGGATTTCGGCCGTTCCAGCAGCGAGCACGGCAGATGAAGGCCGAAATTTTAGAAGAAGTCAAGAAAGAGATCGAGAAAATGTTGAGCGCCGGGTTCATCAGGCCTTGCAGGTATGCTGAGTGGATTTCTAGTATCGTACCTGTAGAGAAAAAGGACGGCCGATGGCGCTTCGCCATAGATTTTCGGGATCTCAACAGAGCCACTCCAAAGGATGAGTACCCAATGCCGGTAGCAGAGACATTGATCAATGCAGACTTGCTGGTCATAAGGTTTTAAGCTTCATGGATGGCAATGCCGGTTACAACCAAATTTTTATGGCTCCGTAAGATATACACAAGACCGCATTCGAGTACCAGGTTCGGTGGGCTTGTTTGAGTATGTAGTCATGACATTTGGACTGAAAAATACCGGCGCAACGTACCAACGAGCCATGAATTACATCTTTCATGATCTGATCGGCAAGTTGGTGGAGATTTACATTGATGACGTGGTGGTCAAATCTGTCTCAGTGGAAGGACACTTGGAGGATCTGCGACGCATCCTGGACCGAACTAGAAAATTCGGACTAAGAATGAATCCAAAGAAGTGTGCTTTTGGTGTGATGGCCGGTCAATTCTTGGGCTTCTTGGTTCATGAACGTGGAATTGAGATCGACCTGAAAAGTTAGGAGGCAGTACGAACAATGAAGCCACCTACCACGAAGAAGGAACTCCAGTGTCTCATCGGCAAAATCAACTTCGTCAGAAGGTTCATCTCTAACCTATCAGGACGAATCGAGCCGTTCATGGGGTTGGTAAAAATTAAACCTGATGAGGAGTTTCGCTGGGGGGCAGAGCAACATCGAGCGTTTGACGAGATTAAAGAATATCTAACGAAGCCACCCGTGTTGGTTCCGCCCCAAAGAAGACGAGACCATTCTATATTTACCTGTCAGTAGCTGACACCTCCATCACCTCAGTGGTGGTGCAAGTCTATGATGGTCTGGAAAGAGTCGCTTTCTACCTCAGCAGAAGGATGTTGGATGCAGAGACTAGGTACCATGAGATCGAGAAGTTGTGCCTCTGCCTATTTTTTACCTACACCAAGCTTCGTCACATCTTGCTGACCGCGGAAATTGTCATCATATGCAAATCAGATGTCGTCAAACACATGCTGTCGGCTCCTGTGTTGAAAGGCCGACTCGGTAAGTGGATGTTTGCATTATCGGAATTTGATCTCCGGTATCAACCTCGCGAAAGCGATCAAGGGACAGAGCGTTGGCCGATCTTATTGCCGAACGAATCAACACCGATATAGCAACGACCGTTCGTACGTGCATGGGCCATGTTTTTTGATGGATCGGCTTGTGATGATGGTTGCGGCATCGGCATTCTACTCGTGTCGCCGGGGGGCAACCTATTCCTTCTCCATCAGGCTATCTACCCCTTGCACCAACAATGTCGCTGAGTATGAAGCAATACGCAAGGGAATGGAGTTGCTCATTGAAGCCGGAGCAGAAGCAGTGGAACTTTTTGGAGACTCAAAGTTGGTGATTTCCCAGCTCACGGAAGAATACAAATGTGAGAGCGAGTCGCTCTTCCCATTATGGATGCAATACCGTGAGCTGATGGCACAATTTAGGTACATAAACTTCAACTGGATCCCGAGGTCGCAGAATACCGAGGCGAACGATCTCGCACAGATGGCGTCGGGCTACAAGGACGTAGCAGGTGGAGCCGATGTCCGGTGACAGTCTCATGGAACCGGATGATCGGAGAGCCGATATCTTCAATTACTTGAAAGATTCGGCTCGGGGGCACCTAAACGGATAAGGTACAAGGCCATGAAGTATGTCCTTATTGGAGATGACATGTTCTACAGGACCTTGGAAGGGTTACTTCTCGATATGTCCGGGACCAGCCGAGTCAAATCGGCTCTTACACGAGGTACACGAAGGCGCTCGTGGAACTCATCAATCGGCTCATAAGATGAAATGGTTGATCAGGCGATCGGGGTTTTATTGGCCCACCATGCTTGAGGACTATTTTAATTACTATAAAGGGTGTCAAGCATGTCAGAAGTTTGAGAAAATTCAGATGGCGCCTGCATCAGCAATGAACCCCATCATCAAGCCTTGGCCATTTCGAGGTTGGGGTATGGATATGATCGGCAAAATCAATCCTCCATCGAGCAAAGGCCATGTGTGGATTTTGGCCATCACGCATTATTTTACTAAATGGGTGGAGGCCGTCCCTATGAAGTCAGTAGCATCGGCCGATGTTATCAATTTTGTGAAAGAACATGTCATTCACAGATTCAGGATTCCCCAGACTATCACGACCGATGGAGGTTCGGTTTTCGTTTCTCGCGAGTTTAGAGAGTTCTATGAGGACATGGGAATTAAGTTGATCCGATCGTCCTCATACTATGCTCAAGCAAATGGGCAAGCTGAAGCGTCCAACCAGAGCCTTATCAAGCTAATTAAGAGGAAAGTCGACGAGCACCCTAGACGTTGGCACGAGGTATTGTCAGAGGCTTTGTGGGCTTATCGTATGTCATGTCATGGAGCGATAAAAACCTCGCCATACCATCTGGTCTATGGACAAGAAGCCGTGTTGCCCTGGGAAATCACGGCTGGGTCGAGACGTGTTACGTTTCGAATGACTTAACAACCGAAGAATATGCAGCCCCGATGAGTGATAGCATTGAGGATCTGACGGAACTTAGACTTTGGTCGCTTGAGAAAATTAAAGAGAACAAAGCCAAGGTAGCTCGCGCATATAATAAGAAGGTGAGACCAAAGGAGTTCCACGTTGGTGATCTGGTATGGGAAGTTGTATTGCCATTGGGGACAAAGGATAAAGTGTATGGTAAATGGTCTCCAAATTGGCACGGGCCGTACAGAGTCGACCAAGTTTTAAAGGGTAACGCATACATGCTCGAGGAGCTGAGCGGTGTGAAGTTCCCAGTGGCTGTCAATGGTCAGCATCTCAAGAAATATTTCCCGAGTATGTGGGATGACGGACAGTGAAATGTGGGGGCCGATGCATGAAATCGGCCAGTAATTTTTTTTTTAAGAATATGCAAAGCACAGCCGATGCACTGACATCGACTTTAGAACTAAAAAGCCGATGCGCAGCCATCGACTCTAGAGGCACAACTGTCACAAGCAGGCATCAGGTCACCGTTTGAATTTGGGGGCTGGCCTTGCTGGCATTTTTGGTAAAGACCGATGCGTTGCCATCGGCTCTTTGAACATTGATCTATTTTGATAATAAGAAAAATCAAACATGGAATCCTTCTTCATTGATTAAAAGGGGATTTTTACAAGAAGAGCCGATTGCTCACAAAAGGAGGATTTGCTGCCTAATGCACCACTACTACTAGTCCTATTCTAGTAGTCCCTAATCTAGGGGCCGTCGCTGCCCTCGTCGTCGCCGTCGTAGCTTTCGTCGGCGCTGCTGCCGGCGAAGTCCTCGTCGCTGCTGCAGTAGCCGGCGGCAGGCGCTCCGTATTCCTCCTCGTCGTCATCGTCGTCGTCGTCATCCTCCGACCCGGCGCGGAAGCGCTTCACCGGCGGGTACTCGTTGGAGGAGGAGTCATCCTCCGCTTCCTCCTCCTCGTCGGAAGAGGAGAAGCCGTCCCAGGAGAAGGCGTCGTCGTCGCTCTCCTCCTCCCACTCCCCGTCCACGAGGAACTGGAGGTTGTCCTCCCCGCCGGTCAAGGATTCATTATCCTCTGACCAGACGGAGAAGTCCCAATCCCTCTCGTCCCACCACTCTGGGGCGCGGGCCTCGTACGCCCTTATCGGGTCGTACTCCGGCGCCGGCTCGCTGGAGGAGGAGGACTGGAAGAAGAGGCCCGAAGAGGCAGAGGAGGAGGAATCCATGGTTGAGGAGGAGGGTTTTTTGCTGATGGCTAAATGCGGAACAGGAGGATGAAGAGGCGAACTGCTCGGGTGAGATTAAATAAAGGGGATATAGTGGGAGATGATTCAATGCTTGGGCAGTTTTCGAGGACGCGGTGCCAAAAATGTCAATCGTGCAGTCCGGAGGAGTTGAGAAGACGGGGCATCATGATGGAAAGACACTGAAGCGGTTCTCGCTCGCAACGCGTAACCCGATGAGGAAAAAACAGAGTGGTTTTGGAATTATTATTGCCAAAACCAGGGGGGCATGTGTTATCACCAGAATTTAGCCAGAGCAGGAGATGGGCCGTGATCGGATGGGCTTAGAGGACATGCATATAAAGTGTCTCTGAATCGGCCTTGTGCGAGAGTTTGGGCTAGATTGCCCGTGTATCTGTATATTATGGTAGATTACGTTTTATGTTTAGAATTAAGAGATAGAGTTTAGTCGTACACAGCTAGGTTTATTCCCAAGATAGAAAGTCTACGGACTATAAATATGTACCTAGGGTTATTGAGAAAGGAGGGCGATCACGTTCACAACAAACCAATCTAGGCGCATCGCCACCCCTTGTTTCGAGGGTTTCTTCCGGTAAGCAACATGCTGCCTAGATCGCATCTTGCGATCTAGGCGATATCAGCTTATTCGTTGTTGGTGTTGCTCGTACTGAAGCCTTTTTGATGGCGAGCAACACCCTTATCGTGGATATTTTGGGGCTGACGTCGATACTTTCATGATATGCTTGCTTAGCTACGCTGCCCCTCAATATCTAGCTGCCTTTGCACCTATCTTGGGTGTAAGGGCAGCATCTTGCTTGTTCTTTATTTAGTAGATCTGATCCGTTATAGTTGTTCCTTGTTCTCCAAGGATTGGTTTGATATCCGCATGGTTAGGCCTTGCAAACGGGTTGAACGATCCGGTAGTGCGTAAGGTATGGTTTACTAGTCCTAGAGGGATTGTTCCGGGGATCGACTTCGTATTGGTTTTTAGGCCTCTTTAGGACTGGTTTTCCATCATCTTACGTATCTGCTAGGCTCAATTACGTGTAGGATGTTCCGGTTATGCGGTGAAAACCCTAGACTGTCGTAGATTGGTTTAACTTTATATTGATAAAGCAGGACCCCCATGTTATCGTAAATCCAACGTGAACCATGGGGTAATCGGCTCTTTGAGCCGATTCACAGGGTAATCTGAGAGCCGATCGGGCTCGTATTTAATGTTTACGTGTCTGCCATGCAGAAAACTAATCGAAGCAATCCATCACCTTCCTGACCAGGTATAGGTCAGGTGGCACGCCCTTGCATTAGCCAGGACGTGTGCCGGAGCATTGCGGGCCGTCGCCCGAGGGACCAGGGCCCACCAGCAGTCCTGGGAGTCTCCCGGCTCTCCGTGTTGTCCATCGCTGCTCGCCGGTGGGTTTTGGTCGGCAACAAACATATAAAATAGAGCCCCACCTAATCGAGTCAAAAGCTTTGGTGATGTTTAACTTGAGGAACAACAAAGGACATTTTTATTGGCTTCCATGATCACACTTTAGAATATTCAGCTTTGGGGCTAGCACATTTGCAAGAATTTTGCATGCAATCTTTGCCATCACATGCATCAGGCTGGTGTGCCTATAGTCGTAGGCTAATTTAGCCCCTGTTTCTTGGTATCAAAAGCACTCCCGTTGCTTTCGAGAGGTTCCATTTATTTGCATGCAGCTCGTGTAACTATCCCAATGCAACACTCTTATCATTCTTGATGCATTCCCAACAATGCTTGAAAAAGGGTGAAACCGTTAGCCTAGGCGACTTCTCTCCGTGCATATCCATAAGTGTAGTCATAATTTCTTCATCCGAGAAAGGTGCCTCAAGATGTGATAGATCAAGGGTTGGGAGCCCCAAGGCCGTCCAATTAGGGCCCACACTTCGTTGGCCCAGGGTGCCGATGAGGTTCTGGAAATGGTTGAAGAGAATTTGTGCATTGTATTTGTATTTGTGTTCATTAACCTATATTTGCCGCCCAATTAATTTCGGTACATGGGTTTCCCTACTCCCATGGGCCTTAAGGTGGAATTTTTGGGAGTTGGGGGTCTCCCCCTTTTATCCAAATCTGCCTAGACTGTTGCTTCAAACGAATTATGTTAATTACCGAAAGGCCTAGCAGGCGAGGTTTCAGAAATTTTCTTTGCAGTGGCTCATCTTGTGATAGCTCTCTATTTTCACGATTAGCACCACCGGGCCGCATGGCTTTTAATACTAATTTAAAACATGTCAAATAATTACAATGCTTGTATCAACATCAAAACTTGCATTCGCAAAAAAAAAACATCAAAACTTGCTAAATGCATAATTTAAGTTCTATAAATCCAAATACAACAAATAATATGTCTATGTGTATCAGAAAAACACAGGGAGCCAAGTCTAGCTGGAAGATTACTTCATGTGCAATATTAGCTTTTAGCCATAGTTTCCTTCATTCTTTATTTGGCCCATTTCTGTAGAGCTCTTGCCGTCCTATCAGAGCAGACTAAACTCCTTAATATTCGAATTCAATAAAGTGCATTATTACAAGTACAAAAAAGAATCCAAAGAGAGATGATCAGTAGTGTCTAGTGTGCCGTGTGCGTGCTGCGTTGGTCGAGCAACGGAGAGGAGGGAGACTACGCGCGCGCGCACGACACATCCTAGCTGGATCTGATGGTGGCTCACTCGCTCCTCGCCGTCGTCGTCGCGCGGGGGCAGCCGGGCAAAAAAGAGGGAGCAATGCCACCGGCCGTTTTCGTCGCCGCGCCGGCGCGCTGGAGCGGCAGGAGAGGCTCTTCCGGGGAAGGGAAGGGTGGTGCAGCGCAGCCGGCCCTGGCCGACGCCGCCGGAGAGACCCGCGCTCGTGAGGGTTTGGGCCTGGCGGGCCAGGCCGAGAAAACAGCCCGCAAGCCCATCTTGTGCCCAAAGCCCGGCACGGCGATGGCGTGTCAGGCTGGCACCTTGAAATACTTGGCGCCCGAAGGTAACCGCCTCAACTCTCAACAAACATCGCTCGCCTCGCCTCTCCTCTTCACCCCCTCGCCGGAGCGCCACCTCTCCGTCCACCTCGCAGCGGCCACCGCGCGCCTCTGCTCTTCGGCGGTCCAGCAGCGCCGGCGGCGACCGATGGACCAGTTCCCCGACGGGTACCCGGTGCGGCTGCGGAGCGCCGTGCACGGCACCTACCTCCGCGCCGACAAGGACGGGGATGGCGTCTCCCTCGGCCACCGTCGGGCGTCCATGAAGGTGGCGTGGTTCGTGCACCGCTACTACGGGGACTACCAGCACGTGCTCCTCCACAGCGCCGCCTACGGCCGCTACCTCTACGCCACCGACGCCCCGGCGCCGCTCGGCTGCCTCGGCTTCCGCGTCGCGCAGCGGAGCTACGACGGGCTCGAGGATGAGGCCATCAGGTGGCAGCCCGTCAGGGTCGGGTCCCGGGGCGAGATCCTGCTCCGCCGCCACGTCGCCCAGGGCGGCCCGGACAGCTACGGCTACCTCCGCGGCAACGGGAAGTACCTCATCTGGAACGACAGCGTCGTCAGCGTCCACGACGTCGACAAACTCAGCACCATGATGCGCTGGGTGGTGGAGCCCGTCCCCATCACCGACCGCATCCCCCGCCTTCCACGTCCGACTAGGGTGAGTTCGCCATGCCCGCCCGCTTCTGGATTCTTCTCGAGTTGCTTTCGGGGTTTAGGGGGGCGGTTCCATAATCTAGATTGTCGTTAACCTTCATCGGAAATTTAACCGCGGGGATCGGAAATGGTGCTAAATTCATTCGCCTGGGAGCAACCCTTGGTTCTGTTGGGGCTTGGGAGCAGTTCTTGGTTGCCGCCTCTGTTTCTTGACTTCCTGCGACTTGCTGAATATAACCATGCTTCTCTGCAACGCAGCTCCACCTCTCCGTCCTTCAGCACTCGCGGGTGGTGATGTTCACGGGGAACGGCGAAGGGTTGTACGCCAACGACATCTCGTTCACTTTCAGGGGAAGGTCCGTGCACCGCCTGAGGAACGAGCTGGTCAGCCGGCTGGGCATCCCAGGGAACGTCTCCAACGACCTCGTCATGTACGTCCGAGCGGGCACATACGGGCGCAATACCCCACTCGGCGTCAACCTATCCCGCAGCAGAGAGACCCTCGTAATCACGCCGGAGCCAGGTGAGAGACCCTGTTATATGTACTGGAACTGGCAGATACTATTGCTGCATGGCCATGATCTTTTGGTTACTGGAGTGCTTTTTATCTGCATGTGTTTGGAAAGCTTATACTGAAACCGTTACAGTTCGGATCAGATTATTCTAAATGGTAGTGTCAAGAAACTATTGTAGTCACTAGAACTCAGGAATCGTAGTCCGAGAACAATAATGTACTGAAACTGTCACTGAGTTCCTTCAGTTAGGAATTTTGGGAATAGTATGAACTGTTGTAGTCTTGTAGATATGAGTAGTAAAGGTAGCTGAACCTAAACAATAGGTATTTACATTGTGCCTTTTGGATTTATCAGTCTGTGTATGCTAGAAAGTTGCCTAAAGCTGGTTGGTTGCTGGGGAAAATCATTTCACTAGTCACTTGAAATTAATGG
The DNA here is from genome assembly GCF_022539505.1 of Lolium rigidum. NCBI lineage: Eukaryota > Viridiplantae > Streptophyta > Magnoliopsida > Poales > Poaceae > Lolium > Lolium rigidum. The sequence goes on from NC_061511.1 coordinate 268,641,074, forward strand.
GTCTGAAACAACTGTCCCAGGTTCATATGATACAGTTCTTCAATTTAATAACATTTGCTGCTACTGAAAAACATTGGAACTTGAAAACCCAAATCAATCCACTCACCTCAGTTCAGCTTCACAAAGAAGATACTGATTTATACTACTGTAATTATTTTGGCCTACTGTAATTGTTTTCAATGAATGTGAGCAAAATTCAATGCAGCACTACATGAAAGCTAGTTTCTGCACATTAAATTATTTACAGGTTTTTATACATCAGCTGTTTTCTTGATCTTGCTGTTGAATTGTTTTAACAATATGGGATCATTGATCTGTTGCAACAGTTGCAGTTCATGTGGCATGATGCCTAACTTTTTCACTAATTTCTGCTAATACTGCTTCACTATTTTCTCCTAATTCAGCAAACGGCGGGCTGCGATACCCGGATTTCGATGCAGAGTAGAGAAAGAACAGAGCAGGTCTCCTTGCCTTACAGTTCACCTCTTCAGAAGTGTCGCTGCCTCGGACACTGCGACATGAGAAATCTTAATTTTTTTTGCATAGAGATATAGGTTGAGAAAAACTCTGTGGCTCTTGTGTTTCTGGCGAAACTTATCTGTTCTAGTGACATTGCTTTGACCTAACGGTTCTAAAAGTTCAGAACCTGTTTGAATAATAAAGCAGTGACATTGGTCTGTAATGGCCGCGTTCTTATTCTGGCAAAAACTTCATTTCTGTTAGCTGCATTTATCTTGGATGTAGCATTTGAGTTTACCTGTGCTGTATGAAGTTTCACTCCAACCAAAGGCATCACCCTTTCTTTCTATTCTTCTTTGTTGGTTATGTGTGACAACAGCAACCTAGACTTACCATTTTGTGTTGGCCCAGTTAATTCTCTGATGAGTACACTAGGGTGCAAAATTCTGAAGTCGAAAAGGTTATCTGAAATTCGAATAATAATTCTACCATGAAGGTTGTTCTCAGTTTATGCATCCTTCTCCATTCTAGTTTCAGGACACTGAACACTGCAGTTTTCTTTTGAATTCTGGACATGCAGTGAACTCTGCTAGTTATATTGTTGCAAATCTTTGTTATGAAAATCGTGGCGCAGAGGTGGGAGGCGACTCAAAAATTGTGCATATTATCCTTGCAACTTAGTTCTCGCCACAACAACATGTATTGCACGATCTCGTGCAAGCCCAGGTTTGTGTGGATGTCACTAGCCCAATTATTCAACATGAGTTCATCCATAGTTATCAGAATCATGATTCAACTATGCGATTTTACAACTTTACAACTCAAATTGTGTGGATCAATTCTAAGATTATATTAAGTAGGATTTATATGGTTTTATGATTTTGATAGTTCCGATCCTACGGTTTACGATCCTATCATAGAGGGGAGGTTCCGATATGATTAGGAATCACAATTCTGTCAACCAAGGTTAATCAGCAAAAGTTTAATTTGGAGCTTACGCCGTTTTTTGGGTATACATCAAAGTTTAAATAGCGTGCTAAATGAAAGTAGCGGCAGCCTTTTTCAAACGTATGTACGCTATATCATGGTAATAGCGTGCTATATTTCAAATAGTGTTTTGAAAAAAAACAAATGTAGCCTAAAATAAAGGATTTCACTAAAAATGTTGGATATATAGTCCAAAAATGACGGAATCATACATACATAACCACATACAAAAAATAGATCTCCAATTTTTTAGAAGGTTAACATGAGCATTCCACAAGGCAACAACATACTCCCTCCGTCCCAGTTCGCAAGGCAAAGTTTTCAAATATCTTTGCCCAAGGTGAATTCTCATTGGCTCTAAATTTGCACGTTAAAACATGCATGGAGTACTAGTGTGTGGTGGGAGATGAAAAGAGGAGTGTTTGCATGCAAAAATGAATTAGTTTACTCCCACAATAAATGCAAAATGTGCCTGGGAGGTGAGGGATTTTGGGACAAATATTTTTTGGGAATTTGCCTTGCGAACTGGGACGGAGGAAGTAGTATAAATTATTTACTAAGAATCATCAGCATTAGCGATATTATCTTTTGATTCAGAAGAGGAACCATCAGATTGTAGTTCATCACCACGAAAAAGTGAAAGAACTTAGCTTGAAAAATAGCACGCTAACGCTATGAAATTTTAGCGCAATATAGCATGTTATTTCGTAAATAACGCGAGAGCGAGCAAAATTACTAAAATTTAACGTAGACCCTCCAAATATGCTATAGCGTGCAACGAAGAAATATCGCGCTATTTAAAACCTATGCATGCCAGGGTTATATATTTTTTCGATAAAGGATGCTTTATTATTTTAATAAGCAATTACATCCAGCCTCTGCATAACCAGGATGCACACAACCGTTTTGTTGTCTCAAGTCCAAAAGGATAAATAATAAAAACTAGGCGAGATACATATCGGAACGATGAATCATATAACGCCTAAAGTGTAGGTGGGGCATCTATCCGTAGACTATGCTGCCACCCATGTAGGGAAAAATTATCCCTGGCCGTAGCCTCCAACCGTGTACAGACCTCCGTAAATAGCTGTCGGTTCTCCACTCGCTGTAGAGGTAACCATGAACGGAGAATACTTGTACATCTGTAGATGACCTGCAACAAAGAACAATTTTTGTCATTAAAGATCTTGTCATTTCTACATAGCCAAAGCGCCCCCACCCTAAGAAGCAACTTAAACCTTGAATCTATACCATGAAGCCAATTGCCAAAGACATTGGCGACACTAGTCGGAGGATACAAGGTAGACGCTACTTGGATGACAGACCATATAGATCTCACGAACTAGCACTCGAAGAATAAGTGTTTGATTGTTTCGTCCTGATGACAAAAAACACATCGTGTACTTCCATGCCAATTCCGCTTAACAAGATTGTCTTTGGTGAGAATAACCCCACGACGAAGATACCATCCAAAAAATTTAATTTTTAATGGTATCTTCATCTTCCAAATCTTCTTATTGTTGTCAACTGGTAAATCAGAAAGCAGGATCGCATTGTAGAAAGATTTTACGGAAAAGGTACCATCTACATGAAGGTTCCATCTAAATTCGTCTGGTTCGGGTGATAAATGAACCCAGGGTTATATATGATTACAAGTTTTTTTTGTTTTGCATAACTTATGTATTACTTCCTATATGATATAATGTGATATAATGTGAAGTGTAAATTTGTTCTCTGCCATTTTCTACGTGTTAAAGATGATGGCTCGCGTGGGTTTGGTAAAGGTCAATATTCTGAAACAAATACGTTTTTTTTAGCTCAGCTAGGATGGGCCATCTGTTCGGGCCACAAAATTAGTTTAGTGGGCTGGGCCGGGATTTCTAATAAGCCCTTATCGGGCTCGCCGTATTCCTACGCTAGGTATTCCTCTTCCCAACGCCAGCCATCCCTCTGAACTCCGGCCGCCACCTGCCACATCTCCGAGACCAAGTAGCTGCAAGCGGCGTTCATGGGGTGCCCGAGATCCTTATCTGCTTGCCAGGTAGGTCGCTTCTGCATGACATCACGGTACCCACAACCCGCCGCTCCTTGAACAGTGAGTGGAATTTTACAGTCGGATGTTTGGCATCATCCCTGCTGCGATGGCTTGTGGTTCCCATGAAAAATACTATCTTTCATTAGAAAATAATATGCGCTGTAGAAATTGCATCAAGTTTGATGCCTGGATGCATTTTTTCCAGATCAGTAAAATGATATGTCGCTGCGACATCGTATTGCTGCGAGTTTTACCTCTACAGGTGTGCCCGATGCTTCCCTGACGTTTGTGGAATAGACCTGAGTTAGTGCTATACTAGGAGGAAGTGGAGTTTGTTGATCTTGAAAACAATGTCCGTAGACTTTTCTCTTTGAAACTGCTCACGGAATTCCCCTCCAGAGTCAAGACACGGTGCTTTCATGTCTTAGGAGCAAAGTGATATCATGGTTTTCCTTTTGTCACAGGTCATGGTCTCCCGTTAGCTAGTGTTGAACTGTCCATCACTTCAACATTGAACCCACCACCAACAATTGTGATTCCAACCAACTCCTTAAATCGTAGTGATTGGCACTATTTGGTAGCATCAATTGCACTATTGCATACAGAATTAGGAGGTTCTAATATAATTGACTCAGCTCAGGTACTTGATTTGAAGAAAGATTAAGCTTAATTAGGATGCACTCGATCCATGCTTATTCTTCTACACAAGTTTAAGGATTCCATCTATTTGATTTCATCTTGATCAAACTAATTCTTCTTGCAAAATCCATTTCGGTTGGATTCAAGTACTGTTCTTTTTCCTGGAGGTCCATCACTTCAGTACATGAGTGGCTAATTGAGGGAAAATAAACTGAGAAAAATTTGTCTAGAAGACTAAGTTTGAACCATCTTAAGTCCAGTTCTAGATTTATTTAAGATGGGATACCACCAAATTGATCTTACAGCTAAAAGTAAGAAAATTAACCTCTTGAACTGTTCCGTACATTCCCTTTCATTGTAGGCATGTATTTCAATATGACTGATGACGGCAAAATAGCATTGATGTGGACGGAAGAATCAGCTTTACAATTTGGTGAGGACTGACGAGGAAAGAACCTATTCCTCCTGAAGTCCTGATGAACTGTGAGATGAGTTATGACCGGCAATACCTTTCAAGATGGTTAACATTTTACATGTTTAGACAATCTTTATAAAGTCAAGGTCAATCAATCAACTGCGGGATTTATTCACGACTCTTACATGTTGGGCTGTACCGTGTACCTAACATAGAAGAGCTCTATAAGTAAACCATGAAGAAGTAACAACATCGTATGTAGCAGGCTCTATAACTCACAGAATATCCAAGTTCTTAATACTTTCCATGGCTCCCATGGCCTTTCCTCTCATTCTCATAGTACTTGCACTGCTCTTGCCGCAACCAGCTATCTTGCTGGTTGCTCCTTCCCTCCTTCGCAATAATGGCACAGACCTTGGTGCGCTGCTAGCCTTCAAAGCCCAGCTCTCCGATCCTCTCGGCATCCTTGGCAGGAACTGGACCACTAATACATCCTTCTGCCACTGGACCGGTGTCTCTTGCAGCCGGCGCCGACAGCGCGTCACCGCTCTTGCACTGCCAGACATGCCCCTCCAAGGGGTGATCTCACCTTATCTCGGTAACCTCTCTTTCCTCCTTGTCCTAAACCTCACTGGCACAAATCTCTCGGGCTCCATCCCATCTGATATTGGTAGATTGAGTCGTCTCGCCATTCTTGATCTTAGCTTTAACAGCTTGTCAGGCACCATCTGTCATACCATAGGAAACCTCACAAAGCTACAAGCCCTTGTTCTACGCGCAAACGAGCTCTCTGGGCAAATACCGGATGGTATTGGTTCCTTGCTCATGCTTCAGGTTCTTGACTTGAGACGTAACCAGCTCTCCGGTCCAGTACCTCCTAACATCTTCAACATGTCTAGGCTTGTGGATATGGTCCTAGGGATCAACAATCTAACAGGGCCTATACCTAGCAACGAAAGCTTTAGCCTGCCTATGCTGCGAGTAATATCTCTTTCTAGAAACAAATTCACTGGTCGAATTCCATCAGCCCTTGCGGCATGCCAGCACCTTGAGACACTTGACGTCGGGGGAAATCTTTTTGTGGATGTCATGCCGACTTGGCTGGCTAAACTTCCACAGCTCACCCAACTTTCTATAGCAAAAAATGGCATCGCCGGTCCAATCATACCTGTGCTCGGCAATCTCACTAAGCTTAGTGTGCTTGAACTCTCATTCTCCAACCTAAGCGGACAGATTCCGGTGGAATTGGCAAAACTGAGACAACTCACCTACCTCCACCTTTCCTACAATCAGCTTACAGGTCCTTTTCCCACCTTTATTGGGAACATGTCTCAACTGTATTTCTTGGCACTAGAATCAAACATGTTGACTGGATCAGTACCATCAACACTTGGAAACATCAGGAACCTTTCACGCCTTGATATTCGAATGAATCACCTCCATGGGGATCTTGAATTCTTGGCCGGCCTTTGCAATTGCAGGCAACTCCAAATCCTTGCCATATCAACCAATTCCTTCACTGGGGTTCTGCCCAACTATGTTGGAAATCTCTCTAAAAATCTGTTAGAATTTACAGGAATCAACAACAACTTAACAGGCGGGCTTCCAGCTACACTGTCAAATCTAAGTGATCTCCGTGCAATAAGCTTCGCCAACAACCAACTAACAAAAGAAATCCCAGAGTCCATCATGATGTTGGAGAATCTCCAAGCACTTGATCTTTCTAGAAATAGCATGTCTGGCTCAATTCCGGCTCGAATTGGCATGCTAAGGAAAATTGTTATGTTGCTACTCAACGATAATAAATTCTCTGGCTGCATACCAGATGGCCTAGCTAACCTAACCATGTTAGAGTACATTTACATATCTTGTAACCTTCTCTCTTCCACCATACCATCAAGCTTGTTTTACCTTAATAACCTTGTTGGACTAAACTTGTCACATAACTCCCTAACCGGTGCATTGCCTTCTGATCCCGGCCACATGAAAGCTATTGACAAAATAGATTTGTCTTCCAACCTCTTAATTGGTAGCCTTCCAAGTTCATTTGGACAGCTCGCAATGTTAACGTACTTAAATCTGTCACACAATTCATTCGAAAATTCCATCCCAGCCTCTTTCCGTAGCTTAACCAGTTTAGCAACTTTGGACCTATCATCTAACAAACTTTCGGGTACTATACCCAATTACTTTCCAAACTTCACCTACCTTATTAATCTAAATCTCTCCTTCAATAAGTTACAAGGCCAAATACCAACTGGAGGTGTTTTCTCAAATCTCACATTGCAATGTTTGATGGGGAATGTTGGGCTATGTGGTGCTCCCCGTCTAGGATTCTCACCATGTCTCGACAAGTCTCACCCAACTCATGGTCGACACATCCTCAAGTTTGTAGTCCCAGCTGTCACCATTGTGGTTGGTGCCTTCGCAGCTTGCTTATACCTAATGCTCAGAAAGAAAAACAAGAAGCAACCAGATGCTATGGCTTCTTCTGACATGGCTGATGTGATTAGCCACAGGTTAGTATCCTACCACGAGATTGTTCGTGCCACCGAAAATTTCAGCGAAAGTAACTTAGTTGGAGTTGGGACTTTCGCCAAAGTTTTCAAGGGCCAACTGGACAATGGATTAGTAATTGCGATAAAAGTGCTCAATATGCAAGTCGAGCAGGCCGTGAGGAGCTTTGATGCTGAATGTCAAGTGTTGCGGATGGCTAGGCATCGTAACTTGATAAGGATATTAAATACTTGTTCCAACATGGATTTCAGAGCACTGCTGCTTCAGTACATGCCCAATGGTAGCTTGGCGGCACGCTTGCACACTGAATATAGGGAACCATTAGGGTTCATCAAGAGATTGGATATTATGATCGGCGTGTCGGAGGCAATGGAGTATCTGCACCATCATCACTATCAAGTTGTTCTACACTGCGACCTGAAGCCTAGCAATGTGTTGTTTGATGAGGAGATGACGGTGCATGTTGCCGACTTTGGCATCGCAAAATTACTTCTAGGCAATGACAACTCTGTGGTTTCAGCGAGTATGCCAGGGACAATTGGCTATATGGCACCAGGTACTTGCACTAATCACTCTTAGTTCAGCACCTTGTCTGGTAAGATTGATAGGCAGTTTTCATTTCATTATTTACAAATGTGTTTTTGTTCAATTACTTCATGAACAGAGTATGCTTTGGTGGGAAAAGCATCACGGAAAAGTGATGTGTTCAGCTTTGGAATAATGCTGCTCGAAGTCTTTTGTGGAAAAAGACCCAGTGACCCCATGTTCACCGGAGAATTGAGCCTGAGGCAATGGGTTTCCCAAGCATTTCCTGTAACTCTTATTGATGTTGTGGACGACAAGCTACTGCAAGATGAAGAAATTAATCTTTGCTTTGATCACCAGACCGACATTTCTTTGGGGACTTCTCCAACTAGCATGACTAACAACCTTCTTGTGTCAATATTTGAGCTGGGTCTGATGTGTTCGAGCGAATCGCCTGAGCAAAGGCTGGCAATGAACGATGTGGCCACAAAGCTGAAGAACATGAAAAATGGATTACTCTCCCTCTGCATAGGCAATGCAAAGTCCACAACATAGCCAGTTTTTTTTTTCGAAAAGGAAGAGCCCACAACATAGCGAGGTGAATCTATAATAAGTTTGAGTTTCCACTGTACATCGTATATTGTAGCAATAGGCATGTATTTCCATTACGTGTGCAACCTTAATATTGTTCAGATTATGTTTGTATGTCGAACATGTCATGTTGACTGTTACTTGTTTATTCAGTTAATTTGATTATCGCATGATTTACGCTGTCTTTAGCAGAGTTGTAGCATGTATGATTCTCCGTGATGTACCAGGAAGAACTTTTAAGATGTAATACAGGGGTCATTCATCTGCGACGTCACCCCACAAAATTACTTCAATGAGTTGGAGATTTGTCTAGAAAGCTCTAAATAGGGCTGGTAAGATTCCTATGCTAGATATTCCTTGACTCGTATATATGTGAAATTATATGCCGTTTGCAGGTGGACCATAGTGGCCAATGTTTGTATGTGCTAGCCGATATTATTTTTGAGATCGTGGCTGAATTTTTGGTAGGATTGATAATTTTTTTTGAAGATGTGGTAGGGTTGTTTTGGGCACCAACCAAACGCAACGATAAGGCCAAGGGATGAACACGAACCTCACTATAACATGCATGGTACTCCTTTAGGGCGATTACATAAGATGGCGCCATCCCAAATTACCACAGAAAAAGTGTAATCCTACCCCAGATGATTTCACACTTGTGTCCTCCATCTCGAAAGCGTGCCGCACACTCCTCTCATGGCGGAGAGAAACAGATCTAGACAAACGAGGGACCTGCCATGGGTGTCCCCTGTCTCCCCCCCCTCTCTCTCCCCACCCAAGGAGGGCGGTGTTGAGAGAGCCCAACGGTGCGGCTACCAGCTAGTGGAGGACTCCTCTCCATCTCCATAGGTCTGGGAGATGCACTAATAGACGTGAGACCACGCGTGGCGTCTTGCGAGCACCTGCACAAAGACAAAGCAAGAAGGCGACGAACATGCAGTGCGGTTTGGATAGACCGAGTCCACTCACGCATGATGGGGAAAGCAACGTTTGTGTCCCCCTCTCATTCCACTGAACCAATCATACAATTCCGGAGGTGGAGGATCCAAGCACGGGATGCTCCGGAGGATGGTTACGCTATCTCGGAAAAGCTTTCCAAACACTTAGGGTCTTCCTGGAGTCCAAAATATGTCGTAGTACATATTTTAGTGGCATACATGGGTCGTGGTAGCTAGGAAATAAGTTCGGAGATTCTTAATTCTTTCATGCACCTAATAGGAGCCCTTCAACAACTCCACCCATTATTGTTGTGCTCTAACCCCACTGCCAAGTGATATATATATAGAAAAGGAATCCTCGGCTCACTCTTCACTGCTACATAATAGTAAGTCAGAGAAGAGACTTATATTTGCCGAGCTAGATGTCAAGTGCATCGGAAATAGTTTGAGCGGTGTTCACTGGGAGCCAAAAGGAAAAGGCGCGTGGCCGACAATATTTCCACGACATTTTGGTTAGCTCGGTGATTAGCTCGCTGCCACAAAAACATGTTTGCAATACGTAGGGTTTGCAACGTGATACATCAACGATTGTGCAAATAGGTGTCGCCGAAATTAGTTCTATATAGGAACTCATCACTTTCGTGGTATGTAATACCCTTACAATAATTAATATCTCCGGCGACGTGGACGTGGCGACCAAACTCCACTAAACCCTAGGTGCTCATCGCCGGTGATCGCTTGAGATCTTGGTGATTGGGTCCTTCTGATCCGATCATTGTGATCTCCTCCTCCTCCTCCTCCTCCTCCTCAAGGTAACTGGTCTTTCATCTTGTCTTCGCCATGTCTTCCCCTGCATGGATCTGGAATGTCTCCCATTCATCCGTGGAAGATCTGGATAATGGTGTTCGGAATCTGTTGGATGGTGAGTTACACATCTGGCCTGCTAAGAGATGGATCGTGTTGGTGGATGTGGAAGGTTCACCAATCATTGGTAAGTTCATGTGTAAGGATGATGATGAAGGAGATATGCCCTAGAGGCAATAATAAAGTGGTTATTATTTATATCTTTATGTTTATGATAAATGTTTATATATCATGCTATAACTGTATTAACCGAAACATTAGTACATGTGTGATATGTAGACAACAAAGAAGTCCCTAGTATGCCTCTTAAACTAGCTTGTTGATTAATAGATGATTAGTTTCATAATCATGAACATTGGATGTTATTAATAACAAGGTTATATCATTATATGAATGATGTAATGGACACACCCAATTAAGCGTAGCATAAGATCTCGTCATTAAGTTATTTGCTATAAGCTTTCGATACATAGTTACCTAGTCCTTATGACCATGAGATCATGTAAATCACTTATACCGGAAAGGTACTTTGATTACATCAAACGCCACTGCGTAAATGGGTGGTTATAAAGGTGGGATTAAGTATCCGGAAAGTATGAGTTGAGGCATATGGATCAACAAGTGGGATTTGTCCATCCCGATGACTCGATAGATATATTCCGGGCCCTCTCGGTGGAATGTCGTCTAATGTCTTGCAAGCATATGAATAAGTTCATAAGAGACCACATACCACGGTACGAGTAAAGAGTACTTGTCGAGAGACGAGGTTGAACAAGGTATAGAGTGATACCGAAGATCAAACCTCGGACAAGTAAAATATCGCGTGACAAAGGGAATTGGTATCGTATGTGAATGGTTCATTCGATCACTAAAGTCATCGTTGAATATGTGGGAGCCATTATGGATCTCCAGATCCCGCTATTGGTTATTGGTCGGAGTGAGTACTCAACCATGTCCGCATAGTTCACGAACCGTAGGGTGACACACTTAAAGTTGGATGTTGAAATGGTAGAACTTGAATATGGAATGGAGTTCGAATATTTGTTAGGAGTCCTGGATAAGATCCCGGACATCACGAGGAGTTCCGGAATGGTCCGGAGAATAAGATTCATATATAGGATGTCATTTTATGTGAATTAAAATGATCCGGAAGGTTCTACGGAAGGTTCTAGAAGGTTCTAGAAAAATCCGGAAGAAATAAGGATGGAAGGTGGAGTCCCAGAGGGACTCCACCCACCTTGGCCGGCCAACCTAAGGGAGGAGGAGTCCCAAGTGGACTCCCCACCATGGTGGCCGGCCACCCCACCAAGGAAAGGGGGAGTCCCACTCCCCTAGGTTTGGACACTTGGAAGGTTTTGTTGGGGTCTTATTCGGACTCTTTTGACCTAAACCTTGGGGCCTCCACCTATATAAAGAGGGGGAGAGAGGGGCTGGCCGGCCACTCAAGCCACCACCATGGCCGCACCCCTCAAGGGTGCCCTAGCCGGCGCCCTCTCCCCAAACCCTAGCGGTCTCTCTCCTCCACCACATCCCGCACGCTTAAGCGAAGCTCCGCCGGATTTCTCCACCACCACCGACACCACGCCGTCGTGTCTGTCGGATTCAAGAGGAGCTACTACTTCCACTGCCCGCTGGAACGGGGAGGTGGACGTCGTCTTCATCAACAACCGAACGTGTGACCGAGTACGGAGGTGCTGCCCGTTCGTGGCGCCGGAAGCGATCGTGATCAAGATCTTCTACGCGCTTTTGCAAGCGGCAAGTGAACGTCTACCGCAGCAACAAGAGCCTCATCTTGTAGGCTTTGGAATCTCTTCAAGGGTGAGGCTCGATATCCCCTCGTTGCTACCGTCTTCTAGATTGCATCTTGGCTTGGATTGCGTGTTCGCGGTAGGAAAATTTTTGTTTTCTATGCAACGTTATCCTACAGGTGGTATCAGAGCCGTGTCTACGCATAGATGGTTGCACGAGTAGAACACAATGGTTTTGTGGGCGTTGATGCTCTTGTTGTCTTTAGTTTGAGTACTTTGCATCTTTGTGGCATAGTGGGATGAAGCGGCTCGGGCTAACTTTACATGACCGCGTTCATGAGACTTGCTCCTCGTTCGACATGCAACTTGTATTGCATAAGAGGCTTTGCGGGTGTCTCGTCTCTCCTACTATAGTGAAGATTCAATTTACTCTTCTATTGACAACACTAGTATCACCGTTGTGGTTCATGTTCGTAGGTAGATTAGATCTTACTCGAAAACCCTAAACCACGTAAAATATGCAAACCAAATTAGAGACGTCTAACTTGTTTTTGCAGGGTTTGGTGATGTGATATGGCCATGATATGATGATGAATATGTATGAGATGATCATTATTGTATTGTGGCAACCGGCAGGAGCCTTATGGTTGTCTTTAATTTTCATGTTGAGTAGTATTTCAAAGTAGTTGTAATAGTTGCTACATGAGGTGAACAACCATGAAGACGGCGCCATGAACCTTGACGCTACACCGACGATGATGGAGATCATGCCCGTTGATGATGGAGATCATGTCCGTGCTTTGGAGATGAAGATCGAAGGCACAAAGACAAAAGGGCCATATCATATCACATATGAACTGCATGTGATGTTAATCCTTTATGCATCTTATTTTGCTTAGATCGCGACGGTAGCATTATAAGATGATCCCTCACATTAATAACAAGATAATAAAGTGTTCTCCCCTCGTATGCACCGTTGCCAAAGTTCGTCGTTTCGAAGCATCTCGTGATGATCGGATGTGATAGATTCAACGTTCATATACAACGGGTGTAAGCCATGTTGCACACGCGGAATACTTGGGTTTGCTTGACGAGCCTAGCATGTACGTGACATGGCCTCGGGACAACGGAAACCGAAAGGTTGAACACGAGTCATATGGATGATATGATCAACATGTTGATGTTCACCATTGAAGCTACATCATCTCACGTGATGATCGGTTTTGGTGTAGTGGATTTGGATCGTGTACCACTTAACAACTATGAGGGATGTTGTATTAAGTGGGAGTTCATTAGTAATTAGATTAAAACATGAACTAATTATCATAAACATAGTCGTAGTAGTATTTTGAATTAATTTTGTAGTATTGGCATCCGTTTTCTACCATGCGGTAGTCTTGTTATTGAGATAGAAATACCGTTAAAATCTGATAAGAAACTTTACGGATTGGTACCGTATTGTTAATGAATCAAGAAATGATTAAGTCCTATTGCAAACTTTTAGTAAACCTCACATTTTTGATTCAAAGAGCTATGGTTTCAATTAGTACCTAAAGTTATCTTGTCTCCGTCGAACTTGAAGTTCAAATTTGTTTGAAAAGTAAGGAGCTGAAAATTTAGTTTTCAGAAATAATCAAGGTATGAGATATATGAGATATCTAAGACCTTATTGCAAGATGATAGAATATTATATGGTGAGACTACATAAACTCATAAGTTTTATGGGAATGTATGAAGGTTGAAGACGCCAGGCGTCACAATCCTCAAACTATTGGGGCACTAACGATATTCGCATATCCATGAAGTTATCATCCTTAGTATGCACCGTTGCTAAGACTCGTCGTATCGAAGCATCACGTGATGATCGGGTGTGATAGATTCTACGTGTGCATACAACGGGTGCAAGCCAGATTTGCACATGCGAATACTAAGGTTAAAACTTTATGAGCCTAGCATGTACGTACATGGTCTCGTAAAGTCATCATGATACAATGGATAAAATTATGAGTGAAATTGTTCATCATATTACAAGGTTACTAATAGTGAAATCCGGAACACTTATCATATGATGATCAACTTCAAAGTAAGAACCTCAAGGTTATTGGTATTTGACCAACAAACCTAGAAGTTAATGATGTTGAAGTGTTTTCTGAATAATGAGGAAAGCTAAAAGAGAAACTGCAAAAGATATTTTGGCAAAAAGAAAAGAAAAGACTAGAAAGTCTAGCTCGGGTGTATATAAATGATATACATGTTATGGTTGTATTCCTAGTTAAGTCACACTATGAAATTCTTGGGTATTAGTACTATATTGGTTGGTATGAAGTGTCATACAAAACAACGCAATACAAGAATACAATGGCCTAAGTGATCGACAAGGAATATGATAGGAATGCACGTCTGGAACAAAATAAAGTGTTATTATGTTCGTCATTGGCATTCTATCTAGCCCTTAGAATTTATAATAAAGAACTTAATAATTGTTATTTTGCTCTGGTCAAATGAAAACAATGAGTTGTTCAAATTATGACATTACTCAATGTACGATGGATAAGTTATTATAAATCTTAATGGTGAAACACACATACATAACACTGACGCTAAAATGCCATAAGGCAAATGATTTGAATTCCACTTATTTGTGGAACCGCCATTTAGGTCATGTTAGAAAGAAACGCATGAAGGAACTCCATGTAAATGGATTTTTGGAGTCATTTGATTTTTGAATCATTTGGCGCTTGCAAATCTTTTCTAAAGAGAATGATTAAAATACCGTTCATAGGCCAAGAGTTGAACGGGCAACTAACTTAGTGGAAAAATACATGATGATGTATATGGTTCACTGGGCATAGTTGTGTGCGGGAGATTCTTATACTTCATAAAAACTTTCAACAATGAATTGAGTATATATGTGGATATATTCAATAAGGAAGAAGTTTGAAACATTTGAATGGATTCAAATAAATTTCAGCATGAAGTGGAAATCATCGTAATAGAAAAGTCAAATATCTATGATTGGATCATGGTGAAAATATTTGAATTACGAGTTTTAGCGAACATCTAAGAGAGTCATGAAATTGTTCTACAACTCACATTTCTTGGAGTATCACAATGATGATATAGTATCCGAGAGATGTATCCAAACCTTGTTGGATTAATGATGAGATAAAATATTATGATGCCATTATATTTTTGTGGATTATGCTTTAGTGACTACCGCTTTTACACTAAATAGAGCATCATCATGATCCGTTGAAATGACACCATACGAGTTATGGCATGGGTATAAATCCTAATAGTCCTTTCTTTAAATTTTGGTCTAAGAGTTTACAAACCAAAATCGGATGAATGTCTTTGTTGGTTATCCCAGAGATTTAATTGGGAATTCTTCCCACAAGACAAAGACAAAAGTGTTTGTCAATGTTTCTTATTTCCGAGAAATGGTTTCTAGTGAAGTATTTGAGTGGGAGGACAATATATTTTGATAAGGTTTATGAACCCGAGCATAATGATCGGAGTAGCGCAAGCATCGGAATTGGTTTCGGAAGCGGCCACGACGATCATGGCTCCCATGACTACAAAGTGTTTTAGCCATGGAGATCGAAGTACATATTGAACCTTGTAGGTATGGTTTACTTTGTGATCAAATAAATGATTTGTGGACAAAGGATTGATTTTGAACAATGATAAACCAACTACAAATAAAGAAGTTATGATGGGCCCTGACTCGTTAAAATGGCTATACGCCATGAAATCCAAGATAGATGAATACTTTTTGAAAGTAAATGGATCTATAAAATTGATGGACTTGGATGGAATATCCTTGAAGAAGCTTGACTTGTCGAAAAGTTGTTTACGACAAAGTTCAAAGAGTTGACTATGATAAGATTAGATCTTCCGTAGCAATGCTTATAGTCTATGTGGATTATTCTAGTAATCACTACATATTTCTTTTATGAGATATGTTAGTAGGATGGCAAAATACATTACTTATCAGAAGTGTGTACTAAAGGTGTATACAAGATACAACCAAGAGTTTTGCTGATCCATGGAATACTAGATAGGTATACAAACTTCAATTGGAT
Source organism: Lolium rigidum (assembly GCF_022539505.1). Lineage (NCBI taxonomy): Eukaryota > Viridiplantae > Streptophyta > Magnoliopsida > Poales > Poaceae > Lolium > Lolium rigidum. The sequence goes on from NC_061511.1 coordinate 268,656,877, forward strand.
GAAGTGAGTATCGCGGAGTTGGAATCTTCACCAGATGAAATAGTCAAAGAGTTTTTGATTTCATCAGAGACGATGAAGAGGCTTGCATTTGCAAGAAATTAAGTGGGAGCGCTGAGACATATTTATAATACTTTATGTAGATGGCATATAGTTGGTTATAAATGATGTAATTATATACTTGATTAAAAGGTTTCATTGAGAAATTAATTTCAATGAAAGGATATGGACTGAAATATATTTAGTGTCAAGATCTATGAAGATAGATTGAAACACATAATAAGTTTAAGTCAAAGTACATAGAATGGATATTGAAGTAGTTCAATATAGAAATATTAAGAAGATGTTCTTGTCATGTGAAGTTTTTAACAAGACTTGAGTGTGTCTGACACTCAATGAGTAAAAACACATGAGTGATTTTAGATCACGGATAATATGTACAAAATCAGATATCTTGTGCTCTAAAATGTTATGAGCATATAACAGAATGATTCATGAGATGATCATTGGACGACAGTAAGAGTATCCTTGAGTACTTTAGAAGAACCAAGGATATATATATATATTTTTTTTGTATGGAGAAATGATAAACAAATCGCTGTAAGGTGATTACACCGATATTTGTTTTGTCACATATAAAAATAAAATTTCAATCTCAAATTAGACTAAGTGTTGTTTTTAAAAGGTAGCACAATGAGCTAGAAGTTGTTCGTGCTAGATTTAGAAGAGTTCTAAATATTGTGACGGATTCTACAAAAGAAGGCAGAATATGTCATTGTTTTGACAATGACAAAGGATGTTAAAGTCAAGAAGTTCTTTGAGAACTTGGTGTAGTTCCAATAGTGTCGAACTTTGAAGCTATATTGTGTGTGACAATATTAGTGACATATTTCAGACCACGGAATTAAGGTTCCACCAGAAGACCAAACATATTTAATGCCGACTCATTTGGAAATGAGTGATGCGTTGAGACGCAAATGAATTACAAAATACATATGTTTCTGAGCGTGTCAGGCCCGTTGACTAAAGCCTCTCCCGTGAGCAAAACATGATAAAGCACCAGAAGGCCAAGGTGTTGTATCTTTACAAATGTAAACTAGATTATTGACTCTAGTGCAAGTGGGAGATCGAAGGAGATATGCCCTAGAGGCAATAATAAAGTGGTTATTATTTATATCTTTATGTTTATGATAAATGTTTATATATCATGCTATAATTGTATTAACCGAAACATTAGTACATGTGTGATATGTAGACAACAAAGAAGTCCCTAGTATGCCTCTTAAACTAGCTTGTTGATTAATGGATGATTAGTTTCATAATCATGAACATTGGATGTTATTAATAACAAGGTTATATCATTATATGAATGATGTAATGGACACACCCAATTAAGCGTAGCATAAGATCTCGTCATTAAGTTATTTGCTATAAGCTTTCGATACATAGTTACCTAGTCCTTATGACCATGAGATCATATAAATCACTTATACCGGAAAGGTACTTTGATTACGTCAAACGCCACTGCGTAAATGGGTGGTTATAAAGGTGGGATTAAGTATCCGGAAAGTATGAGTTGAGGCATATGGATCAACAGTGGGATTTGTCCATCCCGATGACGGATAGATATACTCGGGCCCTCTCGGTGGAATGTCGTCTAATGTCTTGCAAGCATATGAATAAGTTCATAAGAGACCACATACCACGGTACGAGTAAAGAGTACTTGTCAGAGACGAGGTTGAACAAGGTATAGAGTGATACCGAAGATCAAACCTCGGACAAGTAAAATATCGCGTGACAAAGGGAATTGGTATCGTATGTGAATGGTTCATTCGATCACTAAAGTCATCGTTGAATATGTGGGAGCCATTATGGATCTCCGGATCCCGCTATTGGTTATTGGTCGGAGTGAGTACTCAACCATGTCCGCATAGTTCACGAACCGTAGGGTGACACACTTAAAGTTGGATGTTGAAATGGTAGAACTTGAATATGGAATGGAGTTCGAATATTTGTTCGGAGTCCCGGATAAGATCCCGGACATCACGAGGAGTTCCGGAATGGTCCGGAGAATAAGATTCATATATAGGATGTCATTTTATGTGAATTAAAATGATCCGGAAGGTTCTACGGAAGGTTCTAGAAGGTTCTAGAAAAATCCGGAAGAAATAAGGATGGAAGGTGGAGTCCCAGAGGGACTCCACCCACCTTGGCCGGCCAACCTAAGGGAGGAGGAGTCCCAAGTGGACTCCCCACCACGGTGGCCGGCCACCCCACCAAGGAAAGGGGGAGTCCCACTCCCCTAGGTTTGGACACTTGGAAGGTTTTGTTGGGGTCTTATTCGGACTCTTTTGACCTAAACCTTGGGGCCTCCACCTATATAAAGAGGGGGAGAGAGGGGCTGGCCGGCCACTCAAGCCACCACCATGGCCGCACCCCTCAAGGGTGCCCTAGCCGGCGCCCCTCTCCCCAAACCCTAGCGGTCTCTCTCCTCCACCACATCCCGCACGCTTAAGCGAAGCTCCGCCGGATTTCTCCACCACCACCGACACCACGCCGTCGTGCTGTCGGTTACAAGAGGAGCTACTACTTCCGCTGCCCGCTGGAACGGGGAGGTGGACGTCGTCTTCATCAACAACCGAACGTGTGACCGAGTACGGAGGTGCTGCCCGTTCGTGGCGCCGGAAGCGATCGTGATCAAGATCTTCTACGCTCTTTTGCAAGCGGCAAGTGAACGTCTACCACAGCAACAAGAGCCTCATCTTGTAGGCTTTGGAATCTCTTCAAGGGTGAGACTCGATATCCCCTCGTTGCTACCGTCTTCTAGATTGCATCTTGGCTTGGATTGCGCGGTAGGAAATTTTTTGTTTTCTATGCAACGTTATCCTACAGATGATGTGCTGGAGGTTGGATCTGTGGTTGAGTTTTCGGTTTTTCATGCACTAGTGGATCATTGCATTCTTTCCCCTCCTGAGCCCCAATCTAGGATGGGGAAGGTGCAGATGAATGACATTTCTAAAACCCTAGATCTAGCAAGTTTGTTCAGATCTTGGAAGATCACCTATTCCACCACTAAGGATCTTAATCGAGGAAGTATGAAAGCCTATGATGGCTCCTTGTGTTATTGCATGGACAAGTATCTCAGATTATTTAACGCAAAAAGTGCCCTCATTGGGTGCCAGAGAGTTTCATCTAGTGATCTGTTTCATGTTGGTGCAAAGATACGTTTCACTGGTTATGTGGTCAGAATGAGGAAGCTTATTAAATCTAATCCAGCTGTGGATGATATATCTGTTAAGGACACAGCCCCAGGTGATGAAAGTGATGGTTTAAATAAGGCTAAGGCAGTGGTTAATCATTTGGAGACTTTGTTGGCACAGGGTTCTGCTAATCAAACTGATCAGGCTACTCCAACCTCATCAAGTTTTGTTCATGCTGCTCTCTTTAAGGATCTGGATTTTTCTCATGGTATCAATTTTGCTAAAGATGTCAAGAACAAATTTAATCAGGAGGTCCATCCATCTTCTTCCTCTGGTCATTTTATTATGGTGGTAGCTTTTGGTCGAGCTACTTTCAAACTTGAGGAAGATTTAGTGGGTATTGCCTTGGAAGCTGCTATTGGTGGTTTTTGTGGGCAATTAAAGGTATCTTTGCTGCAGGATAGAGTTTTCTCTTTTGATGTCTCTAGTAAGGAGGTGGGTTTTCATATTCTGAAGCTTAAGAAATTCTCATGTTCTTAGTTCAAATGCTATTTTTATCTGTGGGGCCGAGGAGGGCCTAATTGGACATGGGAGTTTCAGAGATGGCAGAGAGACATGGAGGAAGAATGGACTCTGGTGAGTCCATCAAAGAAAACCATGCAAGATGGCTTAGAAGCTCTCAAGAAGCAGATGCCCAAATCAATTTTAAATCAAAAGAATAGAGCTAAAAAGAATTTGGTTTTTGCCAAAAATCTTGGATATGAGGCATGCTTGGGTTATCAAAGCACTGTAAAGCCTGCAACAGAGGCAGACGTTCACTCTGCCACGTTTGTCACTTCCTCTGCACCACATATTTCTTATTCGACTGTCAAGCCTTTTCCTTCTGTGCAGAAGAGTTTGGATGATGATGCTAATGAGCAATTACCAATCTTGGGTGAGCCTAAGGAGTCACAAGCTGAGACTACTAAGGCGGCTGAAGAGGAATTTGAAAGTATGATTGATGACATGGCATCAAATGTGTGGAATTGTGGTCGATGTTTAAGTATGGGCCACCATACACCTGATTGCACCAATGATATTCGATGTCGGTCGTGTTTTAGCTATGGTCACGTGAGAAAGAAGTGTTTGGATAATAAAAAAAGAGGGAAAGTTTGGGTGCCTAAAAGGAAACAGATTGGTACAAACTTGGGTACCCGTACGGATAAGGAGGTTGCCGTTTCAGGAGTTGCCACCTCGGCTTCTGTTTCTATTAATGATACTCTGGATACCTTGCAACAGTTCGAACAGATTAACCCTGTTTCTTCCCCTGTCTCGGCGAGTCCGTCTTCCTCGCAGGCAATGTCGGTTTTCGAGGTAGATGCAACTCCATGGCTCCCTTGGGGGCACGAGATCATCGACGACGGTCCAACTCGTTTACCTCGCACCTTCTACTTTGCTTCGCAAGATCCGCCACCTCGACATCTTGATTACTGCATTGTGCTGGTTGATCCTCCGCCGCCACCGGCAGCGATGGCGCTTTGGAGGGAGCAAGTTCACGATTTTCTCGTCGGGCCTCTGCAGCGCAATGTGGTAACGTCCCAGCCTAGCTTATTTGGTGTTGGTCTTTATCAGATGAGTAGCCCAAACTCGGTGAATGCGCTAGTACAGCATGGTCAATATCAGATTCAGAATAGATTGCTGAGGTTTGTGCATGTGGGCGAGGCGCCGCAAAACCATCGCGCTGCACTGGGTTTTCGTCGTGGTTGGCTGATGTTCCTTGGTGTGCATCCAGATTACCGCAATGACTTTGACATTGCGTAGGCAGTTGCCACTTTTGGTCAGTTTCATACCTGGAACAATAATGATCCTGTCAAAGATAGGGTGTTGGTTTATGCTTCCTTCCCTTCTCCACAGTTGGTGCCTCGTGACGTTGTGTTTGGGAGATTTGCTACGCTTGGAGGGGCTAAAGAATCATGGACTGCTCCAGTTTATATTTTGACAGCAGAGTTTGCTGAAGCACTGCCAACTGATGAGGACCAGATGCCACCAGATGGTAACCCTCACCCCTTCCCGGGAGAATTGCACTCTAACAACAACATCTTTGTTAACCCACAGTTTCCACTTTTGGTCAGTTTATATTTTGACAGCAGAGTTTGCTGAAGCACTGCCAACTGATGAGGACCAGATGCCACCAGATGGTTTTCGTCGTGGTTGGCTGATGTTCCTTGGTGTGCATCCAGATTACCGCAATGACTTTGACATTGCGTAGGCAGTTGCCACTTTTGGTCAGTTTCATACCTGGAACAATAATGATCTTGTCAAAGATAGGGTGTTGGTTTATGCTTCCTTCCCTTCTCCACAGTTGGTGCCTCGTGACGTTGTGTTTGGGAGATTTGCTACAGTTGGAGGGGCTAAAGAATCATGGACTGCTCCAGTTTATATTTTGACAGCAGAGTTTGCTGAAGCACTGCCAACTGATGAGGACCAGATGCCACCAGATGGTAACCCTCACCCCTTCCCAGGAGAATTGCAGCCTAACAACAACATCTTTGTTAACCCACAGTTTCCAGAGATTGGTTGGGATGCAGTGTAGGATCTTGGGCATGAACAGCAAGGAAATCAAGGAGGACACCATGAGCAGCAAGGGGGTTGGGGGCTGATGAACAATGAGCAGCAAGGTGCTTGGGAGCATGGGGAGGAGGTGCAGCAAGTGGTACTACATGATATCCAGGAGTCTATGGTGATCAATATGTCTGACAGCTCAGGATCCTCTGTCAATATGATGGAAGTGCAGCACCAGCCACAGGAGGATGGTTTGCAGATGTTGCACAATGTGCTCAATATTGGGATGGTTCATAATGTCTATGGGCCTGCATTACCCCCTGAGATGGTGTGTGCACAAGCTTTACAACTGGCTCTTCCTTCTTGGCTCAGTAAACATGTTCCCAAGGCTTGTTTCTCCGCTCCTTTTGCTTTTCTGAAGAAACTGCTTGGGGCTGGGTCAGTCTTGGAGCTTCAAAGGGGAGGCAAGAATTTGGAGAGCTTCATAGACATAAGCATGTTGCAGGTATCCCTGCCTGTTGGAGATTATGAGAGAAGAGTGGAGGAAGTAGATGATCTGGAAGGAGGATTACAGCAGGAGGCCCATATTTCAAGGCCTAAAAAAAGGAGAACAAGGGCCACTGCACCTCTAGTCCAGTCTGCAGACATGAGGTTCACAAGGAGTTGCCTCAAGATGGATGGGTATAGACCTACACCTGTTTTGGCTGTGCAACCTAAGATCAGGAAGAAGGTAAGAGCAAATAATCTGTTAATGACAATGGAACAGGAGGCAGTGGAGCAGGCTCAGGAGGAGGAGCAGAGGAATGAGGAGCAAGCAACACATGTGCCACCTATTCCTTTGGCATTATTACAGAGAGTTGGTCATTCTTTGGGGATTGCACCAGACAGATTGAGCAAGGAACAACTTGAGGCTGCCCCTGATGATAAGCAAGACAAGGAGTCACCCCATGAATAAGTTGCAGATGTTAGTCAAATCATGTCAGTATGGCTGCTCTTGGTGTGATGCTTTTGGTGAACTAGGAGGATATGCAGTGTGGGTGTCATGTGTTTCTTTTGTGATGGTCTTATGTGTTTGTGGTAGTGGGGTTTATGTTCTTATCAGTATTATGACCATGGTGTATGAACTATTAAAGCACTCTTATATTATGGGTTGTGTTGGCATTAGGTGTCAGCTTGGTGAAGTATTTTATGATTTTCCTCGATGAGTGTTGTTTATAAGCGAAAATGGCGTGTGTTCTGTTGGAATGTTCGTGGCTTAAATTCAGATAATAGACAAAGAGAAGTGAGATCAAAAATTGAGGAAAGTGAGTGCGATGTGATTTGCTTACAAGAAACTAAATGTGAATCTTTTGATTGGAAACTTATTCGAAAATTTTGCCCCAAAAAGTTTGACAGTTTTGCTTTCTCCCCATCCGTGGGAGCTTCTGGGGGTATAATTGTCATTTGGAACTCCTCTGTATTCTCTGGCATGTTGGTGCAAGCTGTAAAGTATGGGGTGCAAGTGAAATTTACATCTGTACATAACAATGATTCTTGGAATTTGGTTTGTGTCTATGGCCCTTGCCAAGGGGAAGAAAGGGACAACTTTGTGTCTTGGCTTTATCATATGCATATTCCTGCTGAGGATAACTGGATTATTCTGGGTGATTTTAATTTTGTGAGGTCACATGATAACAGGAACAAGCCTGGGGGAGATATAAATGACATGTTTTTGTTCAATGAAATTATTGGCCACTTGGGGTTGTTAGAATTACCTATTAAAGGCAGGGCTTACACTTGGTCCAATATGCAAAAGGAACCCCTATTAGAGCAGTTGGATTGGTTATTTACCAGTGCTAATTGGATAACAGACTATCCCAATTCCATGGTGTTTCCTTTAGCAAAAATTGGGTCTGATCATGTGCCGTGTGTGCTGAATGTGGATACTAACATACCCAAAGCATCACTTTTTAGATTTGATAATTATTGGGTTAATATGCCTGGTTTTTTGGAGTGTGTTAAGAGTTCATGGGATAAGGGGTCTAGAAAGAGTTATAGCTCAGCTATTTTGGCAGATAAGCTAAAGACTTTAAGGCATGAACTAAAGAAGTGGCATGTTAGTTTGGCTAAATTAAAGCAAATTATCAAGAATTGTAATTCAGTGATTTTCTCAATGGATTCACTGGAGGAACAGAGGCCCCTATATACAGTGGAATTCAATTTCAGAAAACTTGTTAAAGAGCATTTGGATAGTTTGCTTTTGGCTGAATGTAATTATTGGAGAAAACGTTGTACCATTCGGTGGATCCAGCTTGGGGAGGATAACACAAAAAAATTTCATGCCATGGCAACTGAGAGATATAGGAGAAATACTATTGCAATGTTAAGAGATGTTGATGGGAATGAAGTGACTGATCATGATAGTATGGCAGGGTTATTTTGGAGGGAATATAAGGAGAGGAAGGGTAAATCTGAGCCTATTTCCATGCAATTTGATTTGGATAGAATTTTGCACAAAGTGGATGGACTGCATGAGTTAACTAGGCCTTTTGAGGGATGGATGAGATAATCAAGCATATGCCAACAGATAGAGCTCCTGGGCCTGATGGTTTTAATAGGCTGTTTAAAAAAAAGTGTTGGCCCATTATTAAGCAAGACTTTTATAAATTAGCTGCTGATTTTCTTGATGAATCTATCCAACTAAGGAATATTAATGGCTCTTTCATTACCTTGGTACCTAAGAAGTCTGTCCCAGTGCAAGTGAATGATTTTAGACCTATCTCCCTAACAAGTGTGTGTGTGTGAAATTCCTTACTAAGTTAGCTGCAAACAGATTGCAAGATAAAATTATTTCTTGTATACACATGAATCAGTATGGATTCTTGAGAGGTAGGTCCATTCAAGATTGTTTGGCATGGTTCTTTGAATATCTGTTTCAGTGTCATGCCTCTAAAAATCCAATTATAATCCTTAAGTTGGATTTTGCCAAAGCTTTTGATACTATTGAGCATGAGGTCATACTACAAGTTATGAGATATAAAGGTTTTAATGATAAATGGATCAATTGGGCTGGACTCATTTTGACCACTGGTACATCTTCTATTCTATTGAATGGTATACCTGGGAAACAATTTGAGTGCAAAAGGGGAGTCAGGCAGGGGGATCCCATTTCTCCTCTGTTTTATCTCTTTGGTTCTGATTTGCTGCAGTCTGTGCTGAATGATTTGGTGCAACAAGGGTTATTGTCACTTCCTATTCACACAAATGATCCTGATTTTCCTATTGTACAATATGCTGATGACACTTTGCTCATTCTACCTGCTGACAAGGATCAGTTGTTGCTCATAAAGGAAACTTTGAGGAAGTTCTCATTATCAACTGGACTAAAGATTAATTTTGATAAGTCTCAGATGTTGCCCATCAATGTTCCAGAGGATTTACTCCAAGAGCTGGTTGCTGTGTTTGACTGCCAGGTGGGTAAAATGCCTTTTACCTATTTGGGTTTGCCTGTTGGCACTACTAAACCAACAATCACTGAATTATCCCCTTTGGTGTGTCGCCTGGAAAGGAAGTTATCCTCTAGCTCTAGTTTTTTATCCCAAGGAGCACGTTTGCAGCTGATTAATTCTGCTTTGGCTTCTATGCCATTGCACTTTCTGTGTTCTTTGCAATTGCCTATTGGGTTGACTAATCAGTTGGACAGAAGTTTGAGACAGTGTCTGTGGAGAGATAAGGATGGTATGCCTAAACAGTCTTTGGCTGCATGGGAATTGGTATGTAAGCCTAAATTGAAAGGAGGACTGGGTATTGTTAACTTTCAAAAGCAGAATGCAGCCTTACTGATTAAATTCCTAGATAAGTTATATAATAAGAAGGCATTGCCTTGGGTTGATCTGATATGGTTTGCACATTATCAAGGCAAGGTGCCTCATGAGGAGAAATTGTGTGGATATTTTTGGTGGAGAGATGTCATGAAACATGTTGACAATTTTAGAGGAGTGGCAGCTGTAATTCATGGCAAAGGAGATACTTTATTATTTTGGTCAGATAATTGGAGGGTTAATGGTTCATCTTTACCTTTGAGTCATAGATACCCTAGGCTATTCTCTTATGCTCTATTCCCTAATGCTTCTTTAGTGGAGATGTATCATGAAGAGGATTTGGATTCAATGTTTTATTGGCCATTGTCTATTCAAGCTTACCAGGAATTGGGGGATATCAAGCAAATTATACAGGACAATCCTTTAACACAGGGGAATGATCAGTGGGTCTATATTTGGGGTGAACATTATGCTTCTGCCAGTTTCTATAAGCATATCCATGACTATATACAAGTGCCTAGTGTGTAAAAATGGCTCTGGAAATCATGCTGCATCATGAAGCATAAAGTGTTTGCTTGGCTGTTACTATCGGATAGACTGAATACACTAGATCTGTTAAAGAGAAGACATTGGCATGTAACTGAGGATGAGCATTGTGTACTCTGTTCAGGAAGAAATTATGAAGATCGCATACATTTGTTTTTTGAATGTAACTTCAGTATGAGAATTTGGAATTATCTACAGATTGAGTGGACTGGTAGTGAGGACATGCAGCAGGTTCTGACAGGAGCAAGGAAGAGTTTTGCTAAGCCTTTTTCATGGAAGTGCTCATCCTGGCATGTTGGAATATTTGGTTACTCAGGAATGGAAAGATCTTTAGTGCTGAGGTCTGCTCTTTCACTAGGTGGAAGAGGAAGTTTATTCATGACATTTGCTTGCTGCAATATAGGATCAAAAGGAAATATAAGGATAGGTTGATTGCCTGGATTAGGTATCTGCCTTAGAGCCTTTATCCCCCTCTGTACATATTTTATTTTTCTTGTTTTTCTTTGCCTTTGGGCTTTTGTATATAACTTTGTTTAATTTGGAGTAATAAATTACTGTGGGGCTGTTGCCTCACAGTCTTGGGTTTCAAAAAAAAAATCTCCTCTTGTATCACCTTCGGCTACGTGTTCGGTTAATATGGTTATTTTGGTTTGGTTAATACGGTTTTTAAGTAAATACGGTTTCAATACTTCGGTAAATACGGCTACGTATAAAAATATGGTTCGGTTTCGGTAATAACCACAAAATATCGGTTCGGTTTCGGTAATAACCAAACTAACCAAAATTGACGCAAATTTCTAAATAACACATAAATTTTATTGAAATATATTTCATATTTTTTATTCTTATGACAGAAACTAAGTGTTTTACGACAGAAAGACTAAAAAATGCAACAAAACTGCGGACAAATAGAAAACACAACCGATAGTGGAAATCGAACTCACAATCTATGACCAGATTAGCGCAAACTTGCACGTCCAGACAAACATGCTAGAGCCTCTACTTGGTATAGACTGCAATTCCGAACTATATAAAACTGTACTACGAAGTTTGGCTGAAAAAACGTACCCTGGCAACACAATTCGGTTTCTTTCGGTTTAACCGAATTATTTCGGTTTTAAACCGAATTAACCGTTTCACGTATGATTAGCTATTTTGCTAACTGTAACCTAACATATAACTGAAAAACCATATTTTGGTTACGGTTAAGTTTTTATCGGTTCAGTTTTTGGTTAGTTCGGTTATGCACAGCCGGAGTATCACCCCAAGCCTGAGGGCGGTCACCGAACATGTACAAGCTTGGAGCGATCTCTACAACTTAATTGAAATCTTCCAAATACTCCATCATGAGATTTACACCACAACGACTGATCTTCATGGAACCACCAAGACACAAAGCCATATAGGGGTTTCAAGAACCCAAAGGAACAAACTCCAGGTATAAGAACCCGCTAGTAATTATCTCAAAAACTTTCACAACCCAAATATATGTGGAGAACTCAAATCGATGCACCATATGCAATGGAAAAAACACTAAAAGTGCTCAAGTCATTCTCTTCCGAATCCCACCACAACAATTACTGCTATGGAGGAACATGAGATAAAAAACAAAGAAAGAGAACACCGAATTTCTCCAAGATCTAGATACAATAGATTCCCCCACTAAGGGAGGATTTTGATTGGTGAAGATCTAGATCTCCTCTTAGTTTTTCCTCAAAATATTTAAGAAGCATAGGAGGAATAGAGATATAGGGTAAGCTATTCAAGGCCAACAATGAAGGAGGGAGAAATCGGAAAAGCTACCTTCAGTTGGGGAAGAAGGAGGATTTATATAGGTCTCTTCAAAAACTAGCAGTTCTAGGAACTTAACTCCGGAGTCTTTGGCATGCACCAGAGTCTCTGACCTCGGGAGGCCGGAGTCTCCAGCTTGGCCAAGCTAGGTTAGAGTCTTCAAACTGGAGTATCTGGCCATACTTCCGAGTGACAACATGACCTTGCGTGATTGGACGCAACCGCTGAGCAGCAATGCTAGAGTCTTTGGGTGCTTAGGACAAAGTCACCCGTCTTTGCACACCGTAGTCTCCCATCTAAGTACACAAGAGTCTCCATATAGAAAACCTCTAAACCCAAAACTACATGATCTTTCACATTCAAACTACGAATAAGAAGAAACCAATTTTGGTGAAAAGATAATGACAAGTAGAACCAACTTTAGATAAAAAAGAACTAAAAAGATGAGAAAATACCAAGTATATATGGGTGTGGAACCTCTCTACAGAAAGAATTATAAAAACCAATATCGAAAACACATCAAGTTTTTCATATGAAATCCGTTTTTGATGAACTAGAGTTTATCACGAAAATAACCACAAGCTATTAAACCTCACAAGGGTGAGAACCAAATAACAACCAATAGATATGATGCTAAGGATTCAAAGGTTTGATATCTCTATGAAAAATCCAATTAAGTTACTCACTCGAGAGCTTCTCTTGATTGTACGCATATCTATCCTATAACCCGGTCTTCCAACAAACAAATATGAGACCGGTAAGATAGAACAACTATCAAGATTCACACCTTTCCCCTTACCATTTTCCACTTTAGCTTAATGATGATGATCGTATTTGTCACAAGATGAAAAACCTTTCTTGATTGCGCTTGCTCAGTGAAGTCTTGCGAGTTTCTTCCCCATACTCTACTATGGGAGAGCCTCTTCTTAGGCATATCTTCAGATATCCTTTATTACAAACTAGATGACAAGCTTAAAGCATATGCTATTTTCTATATGTTCATCTTGAATTTGTGCTTCAAATTGATCACCCTCAAATAAATTATTATTTCTTCATAATGATGATGTTTTGAAGTTAACCGTGAATGTTCACAGAATCTTCTTCCTCAAGACATGTTTCCAATAGGCTCAAATATTACATGGTCATTCTTCGGATCACACCTTAAACATCTTGGCTATCACTTGATCTTCACTTGATCGTATCAAATATGTATATTTGAACCAATGATCTTGATGCCAAATACTGAAACCATATTATTCTCAGCATGGCAACCAACCTTGAATCTAACACATGGCCTTCAAGCATTGCCTATGGAGTATAGACAAACCTTTTATAAGTAACTCAGCGCAAATAATAGTCTATAGAAATTATCATTAGTTACCAAAACTACACATGGAGTTGCATGGAGAAAACAATACATGCTTCCCCGTCTCGACCAGGGACAGAGATGGAGTGGTGAGACTCTTATCTTTATGATGCCGCATTCATCGAGAAAAGACAAACCAAACATGGTAGAAAAACTGAACTAGAATTCAAACGTAAATCGGGGGGTTTCTCGCCTCCTAATGCCATATCAGCCACCAAAGGCGAGGGAAACCCGGAAACCCAGTATGCCTCGTAGGTGTAGATGCACCCCTTGCATAAAAAAGTATTTCAAACTGACTAGAATTTTTTTAAAAATATAGGTGTACATCTAGGTATTCTATGTCCGTACACAAAATTTCATGAAAAAAGGATATTTTTGGTGGCATGTATAACTCCAAAATAGCTTTTGATGAGATATTTTTATCTTTTTTACACGGACCACAAAAATGTCTTTTTCTACAAACATTGTGTGCGAACATATAGAATATCATCATCTATACTTTGATTTTTTTTTCTGGATTTTTTGAACATTTCGAAATACATTTGAAATTCATTTTTCATAATGGATACATCTAAACCTATGCAGCCCAATGCAAAGGCACATGAGCTGTGTCGCGTCGCGTCGCTGTTGTACACACGACGAGACGACACATTGGATGATGCTTGCACGCGGTAGTCCGATCGTGAAAAAGAAAGAGCCCAACCTGTCTACTCCATATCTGCGATAAACCGCATCGATTCTGAATTACGTGTACTTGTGTCCGTGCTAGCTAGCACACAGATTTCTGTACCTGCGCTACAGCGTCAGCTAGCAGCTAGATATGCACATCACGCCACCATCCTTGATTACAGGGAGATACCACAAGATACTTCATTTTAGAAAAAGAGAAGATGATGAAAGATACCGGAAGATATATGATGTAACCTATACAACAGATTTGTCGCCCAACTGTGTCCGTTCATAACTGGAGCTATATATACATCGTCTGCCAGATCTCTAAGGATTAGTGATCTGTTGGCCCTATGGTGCAACTCTTTCTACTACCTTCTTCTGCTGCTGTTCATCTGTTGGCGAGAGAGCTCCCAAGTATCCGTGAACTGTTCGGGTTTCATTCTGTGGTAATCATCATATCTTCGACCCATGATTGCTGCACCGATCTTGCATCTGCATTCTCTTCATTTTTGCTGAATGAGTGGCTCGATTTGTCCCATGTTTTTCTTCAGAATACTGATGCGTGACTCTGCTCCGAAAACCTGCTCCAGCAGCTGTCTTCCCTGCTTCATGCTGCCCAACAAAATCTGGCTGTGCTAACTGCTAGCAGTAATTAACGACGGTCGTAATTGGTAGCTGGGAAGAGTCGGACATGGATTACGCGAGCCCTGGTGGGACTGATACATCCACAGATCTAGACGTCGAGAAGATGAGCCCAGCGGTAACTGTTTTATCCTTGGCATCGTGGAGTCTCCCTAATTTTTTTTCGAGAATGGGGTCTCCCTATTCAATTTCAACGCATGTGCAAAAACTGTTGCAAGCATAGTGTTTGCCGCATATGATGTTCACTCAACTTATCTGTACTGATCAGTTCGACCAGGGGCATGTTGGTGCGCTCACACCTTCAGAATCCAGTGGCAAGCCAAATGGTAAACAGGGTCAAAAGGTATCCATACAACTGATCACTACACCTTCAGTAAATGGATCATTTGATGAAGCTGTTATAGAATTGAATTCAATCTTTGTTAACTGGCAGACACTTCGTCGTCTTGCCCAAAACCGTGAAGCTGCAAGGAGAAGCCGGCTACGGAAAAAGGTACGATCCACGTGCTCCTTTGAACATCTTGGGGCAAGGATTTTCTGGCAACCTTATTTCATAGCCACCATTTCATCCTCCTCTTCCCCAGGCATATGTCCAACAGCTTGAGAGTAGCAACCTGAAACTGGCTCAGCTGGAGCAGGAACTCCAGCGTGCTCGCCGGCAGGTATGCTCTTCATTTTCCCGATTCTACATTATCCATTCGCGTAGTTGTCAAACATATATGCTGGTAAGTGATAATTTGTTTGCTTACTTATTCAGGGCTTTTTGGTTTCTACTTCGGGAGATGAGCCCCATTCAGCCAATGGAAATGGTAACAGAAACCACTCTCACATTCTGTCTTCTGGCTTGTGAAAAACCACCACATCTTCCGATCTACAGGGGCTTTGGCATTCGGAGTGGAGTACGCACGGTGGCTGGAGGAGCACAGCAAGCAGTTAGATGAGCTCAGAGCCGCCGTCAACGCCCACGCCGGCGACAGCGACCTTCAGGCGATCATTGACGCCATCATGGCACGCTGCCACGAAATCTTCAGGCTGAAGGATGCCGCGGCCAAGGCCGACGCCTTCCAGGTCCTGTCGGGAACGTGGACGACCCCCGTCGAGAGGTGTTTCCTCTGGCTCGGCGGCTTCCGGCCATCGGAGCTTCTCAAGGTCCCAGTATCCAATCACCAGTCGTCAAAGCTTGTTGACGAACTGTACTCTTTTCTGTCACCTCCCTACATTGGGCTACCTCTTTCTGAAGTTGATGCATTTGCCGCAGTTACTCGCGAGTCGGCTGGAACCCCTGACAGAGAAGCAGCTCGATAGTATCTCTGTGCTGCAACATTCCTCCCAGCAAGCCGAAGACGCTCTTTCTCGAGAGATGGAAGCGCTGCGGCAGTCGGTCGTGGAAACCGTCGCCGCGTCGGGATCGTCCTCGTCCCTGTGCCGCACAGCAGGCCCCTCTGGCGATCACACGGGCCAAATGGCGGTGGCAAAGCTTGGCGCTCTGGAAATCCTCCTGCGGCAGGTAGACTTCTCCTGCCCATGGTTGTACCGTAAAGTTATGTGTGTTAGAGCATCCCCACTCGTTGGCGCTCCCCACGTCCAAATCCGGCGAAATTTTCGTCCGGATTGGAGGAAGATTTGGCGTGGGGAGGAGTAGTTTCCCAGTCGTGTGCTCCCAAGCGGCGTTTCTCGGGGAAAAGAGGATGGCTCGGGGAATCCGGACGAAAGAGGAGACACGTGGGCGTGGGCGGTTGGTTTAGCTTCATCCGGAGTCCCCGGGAGACCCCCGGGAAACCGAGGATGGCATGGGGAGTCCGGACGAAAATAGGCTCAAATCCGGACCAAAACGAGGAACCGGGGCCTGACTGGGCCGTTTTTCGCCGTCCGGATGAAAAAAGTGGCCGTGGGGGGCTCTGTGGGGAGACGAGTGGAGATGCTCTTACATACTCAGATGCTGCTGAACTGCTTTCTGGTGATTCTTCCGTTCTGCAGGCTGATGATCTGCGTCTTCGGATTCTTCAGGAAGTGCAGCGGATACTGACCACCCGCCAATGTGCACGAGCTCTCCTCGCGATCAGCGACTACTTCTCTCGGCTGCGCGCTCTGAGCTCCCTCTGGATTGCACGTCCGTCCACGTGAAATGAACTGAGTTTCGACAATCTTTTTCGAAACGGGAACTATGTTTCGACAGTCAGTTATACTGTATTATTACTGTAGAACAAACTGGAATCCGTTCAGAAAAAAAGAAGCGAATGTACTCATTTCCTGCCCATTATGAGAGGTCTGCTCATGGCCACCGTTCCACCTGTACTATCGTTTTGGTTGTGCCAAACTAGGTTGCAGCATTTAGACAGAACTAATTAAGAGCCTTTTGGAAAATGTAACCTTAAGTGATCTTAAATTTTATTTTTGAAAGAAATGAAAACTTGCGTTAATTTCATTTGAGAAGAAGTTAGAGTGCATAGCCTCGCGACTCGCACCATCGAGCTCAGGAAACTGTACGCTCGCTGTGAGCGGAAAATGATTCAGAAGCGGCAATGTGGAAGGCCACCAATCTGCAGGCCGATCCACACCTTCCGCCAGACGGTGCCAATCGTGTAAAAGCAATATCTTCGATTTGACTTAGGCTGGTTATAGTGGGAGTAACTTAGACTAGTAACATATGACATGTTACTAGTCTATGTTACTACTTTCACAATAGGTAGTAACTTATATGTGGTGTCATGCATTGTATCATTTATTATGTTGTAGACTCATCATGCCTTGAGGTGTGTGATGTTATGGTAACATAGCTAGTTACCACCTTACTCTTTTTCTTCATTTATTAGCATGCCATGTCACCAAAATGTCTTAAGATGTGTGATGTTACTAGCTATGTTACTCCCACTATGAGCAGTCTTATATATAAAGGCCTCATTCTATACTAGTAGGTGGTGAAAAGCCAACACTGATTCAGACACTTTTACGCGCCATCGATCAGTGTATTGGACAAGTACTGGTAGATGGTATTGACATATGCACCATTAAACTGCATGGCCTACAAATAAGACTAAGCATCATTGGCGCTCTGCATGAATATAGTGACGTCCGCATCAGTGGTATGCATGTGGAGGCGGCAGCACAGATGAAGTTCAGAGTCTTACATCTCAGGGTGAAAACCCAAGGTCTGGCCTTAACTGGTTGTGCCTGTCAATAACCTTGTTGGAGACATTGTTTTGAGTGTGGGGACTATCTTCAGGGTGAAAACCTAAGACCTTTGGTCGGGCTACGACGGCGCTGATGCACTGTTCCCTTCTTGGAGGCGTCGCTTTTGGAGAGTTTGTATTTCAGGTGTTGTCACGGTGATGGTTGTATTGCTGTTACTAGGTTTGAAATGTTGTAGCGGGACTTTTATTTCTTAGTTTTCTTTACTCTTTTTTGGCTGTGTGCATCCGTTCTACCACTAGGATGGTGCGTTGTTGCAGAGGTTGGATGTAATTGGTATCTTTTGATATGAATATATTCCCTTTATCGAAAAAAATGAATATAGTGACAGAGAAAATTTGGCAGAATTGAATTGAGTTATTTCAAAAATCTATTATACTACCTTTCTTTTTGACATGAAACACTCGTATTTTACTAAGATACATCATAATTGTTGATCATCAGACGGGTTATAAAATTATGGAAGCTCGTCGTCTACATAATATGGTCCCATGAACTACCCTACACCCAAAGCCATATATATACTCGCTGCGACGTTCAATAATAGATCGTAACATATTACGCCAATCTCATGCTCATTCAGAACCCATTTACAGTTCCGCACTCTGCCGCACTTCCTCAACCCGTGCGGGAATTGAAAAGCGGGAGTTGGCTTGAGCACATATAGAACTAGAATAACTAGACTCTTATATACGTTAGCCAAGAATCGTACATGCAGTCTGTTACTTTGCATCTTCATCATGCAAGCTGCATGTGCCGATTGATTGAGGATATGAGTTACTAACTTACTATATGTATGACTTTTGGAGCTGTATGATTGTCCTTCCGCATCGAAAATTCAATTCGGCTCCCGGGTGCGTATGATCCCTCTATAAAAAAAAATCATATTTTGAGGTGTTGAAAATTTTTGATAAAATTTTCTACATGTACATCTCCATAATATATATGTGTGCGTCAAGTTTCACGAAAAAATAATATTTTTTGTGATCTATGTAAAAAAGAGAAAATTTATCTTGTGAAAAATATTATTTTTGAGGATTTTTACAGTACCTGGTACTCCAAAACTACTACCAGGCCGATCTGACCATCCGTGATGTACAGTCTAATTAATTGTTTTGAGAGTGCTAAATAGGCAATTTGCACAAATTGTGTTGTTGGGGAAGCGCTAGATTTTAGTTTTCGTGAGTGGTACCAAGATCTTGTTGAGTTGGACGTTGTTGTTTATAGTTCATCTTTAATTTGTTTCAGTTTAAACCATATTCGGATCTATTACTATGTATAATTTGTGCACCAAGATCAGATGTCACATGCACATAACAAGGAAATCCATAGCAGATCCACAAGTGAAAAAGTTGAAATATCTAGCACATAGCAATTTCTTCTATGGAATGTTGTATATCTTTGTCCAAGGCAGCACGGAACGTTCACCGGTAGAGGTGACACGATGACATGTGTCTTGCTAGCTGCTTGCAGTCACGGGTGGATGTAGCGTCGTCCCTATCGCCCGATGCTTGCCCAGGCTTTGGTCGCGCTCGCTTCCTGCGTGAAGTTGAGTTTACCGAGAAAAGCCAAGAACACGAGGAGCAAAAATCATCGAGTTGTTGGGCCTTGCCCGGGCTATTGGGATTTGCCTGGGGCAGGAGGACAAGCAGCTTGGTCATCCCACCTCACGCGCGAAGGAAACATACCAGCAATAAACGACACAGCGACTAAGTGAATTCAACCTTTCAACGCTTCGATTGGAAGCAGAGCTTCCTAGCAAGATTAGCATTTAAATGGTTTGTTAACTTGCAAATATTGGAATGTGTAATGAACTTGTGAACATAGGAATATGTTGTGAACGTGTAATGTATTTTATCGGTGTTTCCGTGTTAAAACTATTGAGAAAACACGATTAGCTCCAAATAATGCTTATATTTGACTAGGAAGAAGTGACCTGCCCAGGCTTCGAAAAAATATTAGGTCCATCTCTGCTTGCAATGGGTTTGACTCGGAAGACCCGTTGGCGATGATGATTCTGGATCTAGTAATGGTGAAGGTCGGTGTCTCATCCAACGTAAGTCTAGGTGGCGTTGAAGTTTGGCGGCGGTCGCTGGTTTCGGCGATGTGTAGAAAACCCTAGGATAGTTTTGCATTTTTTATCCCTTCGGATTCTATCTGCAACATTTTATGTACAACTATTTTCTCCTGATAGTTCTTTTTGTTTCCAAGTTGATTTGTTCCTGTTACTTGACTTTTTATTAATAAAATATGTGGTTGCTCTCAAAAGCTGGTTCCAGCACACATTGTTGCCCCCACAGTTGGTGGGGGACAGTTCTTTGCGCAGCTATTGTACATCTCGTGTACAATGTATATTTCTATGCATAGCAATGTCGTACAATACATGTAAAAAATATGGATGTGCATATAAATTGTGAAAAACATTTGTTACTTTCATGTTTTCTTCCACTATGTACTTCACTGCCATTGGCTAATAAATACAATGTTACATACTTGCACGAAAATATACCATGCTATTATTATTGAGAAGAAACACAAGAACCGTGAACAAAATCGAACTCAGATCATAGCCTTTCAAAATATTCCAACTTTGATTGTAAACTTTATGTGGTTCATTTCACACCTTTGTAACATAGTTGTGGAATAACAAGCTGAATTAACACCGGTATGGAGGCGGGTACCCTAGATCTCTTTTTGAATCCCCCCCCCTTCTCCCTTGGGGCCACAACTGATTCTCAAGTACTTAGCTTTTGGTGCGCGCGTGGTAGGCGGCTCGTCGGTGGTGAAGGCGGCGCTTAGTAGGCACGACGGCAGACAGTGCTAGGTATTGGTCGTTGGGAGGTGTGCATGGGGCGGATAACCCTTGGTTGATTTGGATCCAAGCTAAAGAACCTGATGGTTTTTTGGGTGAACCATCTGGCCTACTAGGCTCTATTTTAGGTTAGATTAATCTAACAATTGGTTAAAGGGGAACACATCCCAATTTCAGACCAACATCAGATCACCCCAAAGGAGCACAGGACATTACATTGCTGAATACTCGATCGTACAGAAGAATTGTCTAAATCCCAGTGAAGAAAACAAATAGGACATGTATGCATTAATTAATCGTCGCACTTACATAAGATGGATGCACATTACACACTGGTGCATAAACAGACGATGTATTTGTGATCACGACGCAGGTTCGATCTTCAGCAGTAGCAGGAGTATCAGATCAACCTATATCCACCTCCCTCTTAGGAGCCTGCTGATAAACCAGCAGCCGAAGCCCGTTCCAGCGAAACCTGCGATCTCCAGGACGAGCGCGACGACACCATGGGTACTCCTTTCAAAACAGGAGCCGAAGCGTAACAAGGTGAGGGTCAGGGAGGCTATGAGTAGCAGGAAAGACACAAGGGCCACTTGGTAGATGAACACGCGAATGCCCCGCGTGTCTGGCTGCGGCGTCACGACGCCGTCGAGGAGGTGGCCGTGGTCGGGACCAGGAGGGTTCCCGACGGCGGCCATGGCGATCGGTCGGCGTGAAGCTAGATGGTGTGTTTGGGTTTGGAAAGATACGTAGCCCTATACAACATAGATTTCGTCTTTAATCATGTTAGCTTGAGGCCTAGCCATAGCCAGGCGGCCGACGCGGACTGTTACCGTGTTACGGCCGGAAATCACGTTTGGGCTGTTGGGTAGGTAGCTTGCTTCCTAACGTCGGCTCGCAAGGCCGGAGTTAATCGCTACTGTAAATACATCTCTATAGGCCCTGTCTCCGCACATACGCACGATGCAATCTGGCCCTGTCTCGGCCCACGACACCTATTTATCTTCTGCGCATTGCACCACTGGTCTAAGAGCATCTCTTGCGGACACCGTGAATCCGCACAAACTGCAAAAAAAAAAGGTTCGCGGGGTCAGCATACTTGGCCTCACGGCCTGCACAAAAGCAGATTTTCAGGGCAAACCGTACGTTATCTGCATCTTGAACAAGGCGTTGGCGCGAGGAAAATTTCAGCCCAACTACCACCGTACGATCTTTGTAGTCACCGGAAATCCAACCAAATTTCTCTAGAGTTGCCAGAATCGGAACGGGCGAACGTCCACTATACCTCGTCCCCACTGATGCGGAAGAGCTCACATAGGCTAGGCGGGCACGAGACAGCGGCGGGCGGAAGGCAGGGCGGGCCAGCTCGCGCGTGGCTGGCGGCGGCTCATGGGGCGGGACTAGCGGGCGGAAATTGTGGGACCTCGCGGACGGACATGTGGGCGGATGGAGGGAGGGCTCTAGCGCTGGGCGGGCGGAGCGGGTTGCCAGAGTGAGCATTAAATGATTGCCAGAGTAACTTCAAGCGAGAGCATCATCCATATTTGATAGAACCTAGCATCCGGTTATTATGTATTCTGATCTGCTATAGTCCGTAACTGCTGACAAACTCCTGTGATTTCTTTTGATGTCCAGCTCTTTGGCAATTTCTTTGCCATTTCTCCTACTTTGTAGGGAGAGAATCTACACTACTTAAAAAGGAGGAACATGTTCCCTATTCTGCCACTACAATAATCCTTTCGTCGTTCCTTCGTCCAGCTTCTTTTCACCCCCGCACGCGTTCAGCTGGGCCAAGTGCCCAGGCCCAACTTCTCCTTCCTCTTGCCTGAGATATCGCGTCGCCCGCCCGTGCCTGTCGTCACCCTGCGCCGCCGCCCTGGCCAGCAGGGGCCTCCCTTCTTTATGCGCGACGTTGCACATTTCCTCCCATCTGGGCTCTTCTGAGATCCAGTCGATGGAATCGACGCAGCAGAAGAACCACTGGGTGCGACGATGGCCTCCGCTTCCTCCTTGTGCCACGGTTCGGGCTGCGCTCGGCCGAGACGGCACCGGATTGTTGGCCGTCATCAGCGTACCACACGTCGTCGTTGGCGACCAAAGAGTGACGGATCTAGCAGGTGGGGCTCAGATCATGATCTCTTCGACCAGATCTGCTGTGTTGGTAGATTCAGCGAGGATGAGGTGATTATTTGTCTGCTCGAATTAGACGGTTCTGAGATTGATGTACTAACATCGTACTTTCTTGTGGTGTTAGCTACTGCCACTTCATGGTGAGGATAGCAACGAAGTAAACTCTTTTCATGAATAAATCTGAAAGTTGTTCTACTGATCAGGTGTGGAATCCTAAATTCGTTTGAGCTTTCAGCAAATTTGACATCGGGACATGGAATTGGTGAATACGTTACTGGATGGTATCCAGCTCCATGTCTCAAGATCTGTGATTTTGTCTACTCCAAGGTACCAAATAGTATTTCCTTGCTCTTTCTTACGGCGTTCTCCTTCAAGGTACCAACTCTGTCCAACTTTGAATGCTAGGAAAAATACCCTTTTTGCCAACTTTATTAGTGATGTTTCAAACAAATCGTTCAAAACCATATTTTTGTAAGCAGGTCAAAAAATTCACTAGATAATAGTGATCTCTGAATCGAGAATAGTGATTGATAGCCCCTTTGATTTGTAGACCCATATATCTTCATCTCTTATTGTATAAAACCTCTTATGGTATCCAAATGTTTTGGATACAATGGGGATACTGCTGCATGTAATAAGATCATGCTATCATCTATCCACCTAAATAAAATAGGTTCTCTACATAGTTGCACGTTTTGCTGGTAGGACAAAAGATCATCCACTTATAGGCTTATAGTAAATACTGTAGTAAAGACTGTTGCATAGCCATACACTTTTCTTAATTCTGATTTGATAGTAAATATGCATGAAAGGTGACTTGTATTTGGTAATACGTTTGTGTCTCGATCGAACAAGAGAGAAAATTGCCAAGATTACAACTGCTGGGTCACGCTACATACCTACTGTTTCGATCACATATATATGCAGTCAGTAACCTCGTGCAGTATTAGCTTCAATTCACGTCCTTTCATTTATTCTTCTTTTTTCTATTGCTCCGCAGAAGAATAAACGAATCCACTATATTTTGTTTGTTGCATTCACCACATTACATATCAGGTGCTAATGGGTTCTACGTGTTCTAAAAAGGGGCAGTTGCTTTGGTTTAGGTCATTTACTTGGAGTGCCAGTAGATGCAAATCAAAAATAGTACACAAGTCTGCTTCTTTTCCTAACTGCTGTTGTAGTATGGTTAGATACCCGTGCTTGTGTATATGAGAGTTTGTGTATTTGATGAATTCTCATCTAGATTAAAATCGATGGAACCATGAAAATGATCACAAGGATGCAACAACATTATTTGACATAGAAAATATTACATGGAAGTTCAGGAATACATATGCTAAAGTTTCTTGTGTTTTTATTTGCAGTGTGAACTGATATTGGGGACTTCAAAGCTTGCAATTATGCCCTATATATGTACATGGACAAGACCTCCAATTCGTGACCTCCAACCAATTCAGTAAGTTGCACACTCACATATCCTTGCGGAGGTAAAGGTGCATGTGATTGTAAGTTTGTTTGAACTATCAAAGGGGTCAGGGGTTAGATGTCTGCAATGATATATCTGTTTGCCCAGTTGAAAATAACTTAAAATCTGTAACTGAAATACCTGACAATTTAGTGTTAACATAATTTTGGGGAATGGTTACCATCATTTTTAAAATTATTATTCTTTCATTTATCCACAGGTGAGCTATGTCAGAAATGAATATGAGTGAGGAGTGTTAGATGGGCTGAAGAATTATCTATTGGCTGATTTAGCATTCGTTTACTGATGTACAACATGGGTAAACTAATCAACTTACTTCTCTTATAAATAACAGTGTATCAACATTCTTTGCCAGGAAGTCGAGTTGTGTTTTCCTATAAATATGGACAAAGAGTAATGTTGATGGAATTTAGGTGAGTTATGTGAGTCGTACATGTTCAGAAATTACTATCACACATGCATTCTTGGAAATGAGAACCAGTCAAAATATATTTCTGAACTACCGGTTTTATCACTTTCTAATGAGCACTTTCATTGGGAAACTCAAAACTGCATATCATCTTATTTTCAGATGTCCTACAGCTGTCTGCATTTAGTCTGTGATAGGGGAGTTGCTAGATTGGCCGTCCCATCCTTCTTCAATTCAGTAACTTCGTGCCTAGGTGCGTCACGGCAAAACTGAATTGTTTTTTCTCTGTTGTGGAGTTGATGTTGGTTGGTGGTCTCTTTGGACCATCAGAAATGCCTCTTGGTTTTTGAAAAGAAAATGGTGAGAAACCCAACTGACAGTCATGATTGTCCTCTTGACCTCCGCGATGATCTGACCAAGTTTACATCACATGCTTTGGACCGAACTAAATTATGAATACAATTCTTTTTACAACAGCTGATCCTGTCCTGAAAATGTTGGCAGTTCCATGGGGTTTGACTTCAAAGACACCAGCTGATGTATGCTGTCTCACCAGCTGTAGACTCCTGCTATCCCGAGCACACAAGTTTGTAGACTGCTGCTATCCCGAGCACACAAGTTTGGAACTAGACCTCAACGATACTGCACAACTCAAAATCTCCATGTGCATGACATGAAGTTCGTATTGTTTTGTTCATACATCTTTATAGCTTCACATCTAAGTTCAAAACCTCTTCTTTTGTTGCCTCTATTTAATTGTTTTCAAATAAAATTATATGTGTTATATTGTTATCAATGTCACTCATATGGCCTTGAGAAAATAAATAAAATACTAGACTGCAATAATGATTGATTATTTACTTCTAGACATCCTTTATGTGGCATTCAAAGACATTTTCATTTATCATATAAGAGGGATTGAGGCCTGGTTAGAAACCAATTGCGTTTTTGTAGTCGGTCTGTTTGAAATGGATAATGGACCAACCACTGATATGCTAAATATTAGTGGCTTAGTTAACATTTCTTTATTTTTTAAATAGGTCTGATACACCAAAAAAAAAATTTAGTGGCATATGTATTCCAGTATAATCTACACTACTTAAAAAGGAGGAACATGTTCCCTATTCTGCCTCACCCACCACTACGTCAAACTTTGGTCGTCCTCGTAAAAAGCCTTTGTAATTTTTTTAACTACCTAAGCATGGGGCTAATCGATGCTTCAGGAAATCATTGCTATATTTGCCCCTTTTGTTTTGCCAAATGTTACATATCATGCCCTATGTTTTGCCCCTTTTGTTTCTGATGAATTGTTGGTAGAAAAATGTAAAACCCGGAAATACAACTATGCTTCAACAATTCGTTGTACTATACAAATACAACCCCTAAGCATGAAGTGCGAGTATAAATTTTTGGGTTCCCCCTTTCTTGCATGGTCACTAGGTATTTGTTTTTTTAGCAGGTACTTAATAATCTAGATATTTGTTATTTTACTTGTTTAATCTGTCAACCCTATATAGATGAAAAAGCTGCTTATGGACTTTCGTTTGCAGCTGGTTATGTTAGTGGCACTAGCAATCACCTTGGTATTTGTAATATGCATAAGCAGTCTAGGATGGTGTTTTGTTTGCTGATAGTTGCATCAGCACTGACTGTTTAACTGTGTTTGTCTACACTTATTTATCCTTTTTCTAACACCAAAGTCAAGCTGCTTATGGATATATTATATCAAGGCAAGAAGATCTTAAAGATTTAGAAGTTCTGAAAATGTGTGTGTTCATGCAGAATTGGCCTTTTTCCATTATTACAAACCTTCTCACTTATTATTCTTACCTGCCAATATTATTTTCTCTGTGGTGCCAATTAGTATTGTGCATCCTAACTTCTTATACTGATCTACTAAATGACACCTTCTCTGTGGTGCATATATTTTATTTGGTTGACCCATATGCACTTATAACTATATAAAACTAATTTTGACACTTCTGACACAGTTGCCCTTATTTAAAACATTAATTTTGATTGATAATTATGCCCACTAAAGATTGTATATGCATTTATCTTGCTGTAGCTCTAGATGGACCAAGACATCAACAATTTAGATGACATGACAGGCTTGATAAAAGGCGAGAAACGAAGCAATATATACATTGGTCTGTCATTTATTTTCCTCATTCAAATGCCAGTGCATTTGCATAGCTCTCTTATGTGTGTTGTTTGTGTCAGCTGCAAAGCTTGCATCAAGAAGTGAATAAACTCAGTGTGCATAAACTCTATGGTTGGTTTTCCTTTTGGTAAATAACTCTGCGAATTATTTTTTTTGTGTGTTGCTCCAATACGACCCAACTGATCATTTTTCGGTGCACTATCTTATAGTTCGGTTATTCCAGTATAACAATTCACTTGGAACCACGTAGAGGCACACCAATGTTTCTTGCTATTGCTTTGGTGTTATCGTGTTATATATTATGTTATCCATGATTTGTTTCAACTTTTTATAGTGAGTTGTAAATTATATATGTACATTGAGATATAAAATTTGAAGACCCGTGGCAACGCACGGGCATTTGTACTAGTGAAAAGTTAAATGATAATGAGTATTTAACTAGACCTATTACTGTTGAAAGAAGTTAAAAATGCTTTATTTTCTATGGATGAGCACCTGGGCCTGACGAGATCCCTACAGAGTTTTATCAATACTGTTGGGAAGTGGTTAAACATATTGTTATGCGGTTGTTTGATTTTTTTTTATGTGGGTCAGTTGGATGTACATCGGCTGAACTACGGTATAATAACCCTGTTACCTAAAATGACTGATGCTAATAAAATACAACAGATTGTACTTGTACTTGTAATAGACTGCTACACAAATCATAAAGTGTTGGATACTTGGATAAACCATCCAGTTGTATAGATGACGTATGACATGATAGCATAAATGATTAAGCAAGTTAGAACAATTTACATCATACTATAGTAAATCATACATACAAAATGCAGTTCCGATTTGATTGATACGATACAATCACGATGCATTTGGTATTTAGAAATCTCTTGTAGAACAGCATGAACAACCCTATATGGTTCACCTCATATGGCACAATAAAATATTTGAATGTTATGAGATACAAAAGACAATAGACGGATTAAATGTGACCGGTTCATGCATATTACAAAAGGTCCGGCCTGGATGTTAGAACTAATCTTGTCATATGTATCTGCATATTAATTTTCGTTTTCCATGTAGTTAGGTGTAGTCATGTAGTCAGTTTTATACCGGCAAGATGTACGTGCGACACGTACGTAAACACGAGTCGGCGGCGGAGAGCGTGCAGGGTGAGATGCTAGTGCGGTGTGAGATGCACGCACATGCGAGATGCCAATTGTTGTGTGAATCAGCAGCACGGGACCTGGAGCCAACGACTGGATATGTGGTCATCTAGATGAGTTAGATGCTAAAATTTGCTAAATGTACATCACATAAGTTCGAGGGGGCCATATAGCTAAAATTTGCTAAATTTAGGGGCAAATCTACAAATTTTAAAGGATATTTTCAGGAAAAATATAATCATAGGGGGGGCCATGGCCCCAGCCTCCCCCCCCCCCCACCCACCACTGGCTCCGTCCCTGGTTGCATGCAACATGCACACCCAAGTTGTTAGAGCATTTCCACTCGTCCCCCCGATGAGGCCCCCAGCGAGCCTTTTTTCCATCCGGACGGCGTAATTCGGCCCAGTCGCGCCCCCGGTTTCTCGTTTTTGTCCGGATTTGGGCCTAAATTCATCCGGCGATCCCACGCCATCCACGGCCCCCCGGGGAGCGCTCGGGGACTCCAGACGAAACGAAAGCGCGGGAAATACCGAGGAAACTTCCCGCGCGTCTGGTGGCCCCAACTTGTCGGCGAGAGAAACCGATCGTCGTCCTCATCGCATCGTCTTCCGCGCGCTGTAAAAGCCTGCCGCCGGTCTGCATTCGCCGGCCACGCGGCGAGTTAATGTCGTCGTCTTCCGCGCACGCATCGTCTTCCGCGCGCACTAAAGGCTGCCGCCGGTCAGCTCGCCGCGGACGCGTCGCATTCCACGCGCCATTCAATCCCCCGCGCCAGCCGCGCCTATATATACCGCTCCGCTCGCCGCGAGGCGTACCCCGTGCACCACTCTCCCTCTACTCTCCCGATGGCGTTCTACGACGACGACGGCGCAGCCAACAACGGCTTCCCCCGCCGGTCGCTCCACGCGTGGGAGGGGCACCTCCTCCACCAGGCGGGGTACCCCTGCCCGCCGGACACGAGGCCTCCCGGCGGCGGCCGGCGGCTAAGTGCCGGCGGCGTACCAATCCCACCGCCGCCGCGGGGCCACGCCCTCGACGTCACCATCGAGGAGGCTCGGATGACGATGACGGATGAGGAGCGCGCCGAGCCACGCCACCACCCCGACAACTACAGGGCGTGGAACTCGTTCTTCCTCCAGCGGTGGGAGCGGGAGCTGGCGTCCTATGACGGCCCGCCGCCTCCGCCTCCGTGCAACAACGCCGCGGGCCGCCGACGTTGGTGGAGCGCGCCGGACAGGACGCTGGCGAACGTCCTCGAGCACATCGAGGGCGGCAACTTCCCGGTGCTCACGATGCCCCCTCCATCGAGGGCATCGGCGAGCCGCCGTCGGGAAACGTCCGGCGGCCACGGCGCATGGCCGCCAGCTCGTCGTCTTCCGGATCCGCGCCGAGGTCATCCTTGGCGCCGGTGAAGAGGGAGGAGGCGACGTCGCCTTCGACGCCGGTGCGCGTCAAGAAGGAGCGGCGTCTCCGCCGCCGACCGTAGGGCGCAGCAGCCGGCGCCCTCGTCATCCGCGACCAGCCTTCCGCGCCGCGAACGGCCGGAAGAAGACGAAGAAAGAGGCCGCCGCAAACCAGCTCGCCGAGGAGGAGGCGAAGCGCGCGGAGGACGCCGCGATGGCGGAGGCGATCGCCGTGTCGCTGCATGACATGGAGGAGGAGAAGCGCGCGGACGATGCCGCACCGGAGTGGGCCGGCGCGACCGGGAGCGCCGAGGAGGCGGAGCAGCAGCGGCGGCCGGCCGGACTCGGCCGCCGCACGCCAACTCGCCGCCCGCGCCGCTCCAACCGCCAACGACGATGTCGCGCGCTACCGCCGTCCTGCGACACCTCCATCCGGCGTCGCCGTCCCCGTCGTCGACCTCGAGTCTTCCGACGACGACCGGTACAAGCCATCCCCGGGCCGGGGAGACGCCGGCCGTGGCAGCAGCAGCCAGGCCGCGCAGCTCGAAGGTCAACGACGACGGCTCCGACGACGACAGCGGCGACTACACGGTGTTCTACCGCCATTTCGGCATGTAGAGCGCCGTGTTTTAAAATTAGCGTTTGAATTCCCCTAGCCGAATTCGAAATATAGTCGAACTCGGCCTCTATGTATGAACTCCGCCCGTAATATAATAAATATCATTAAATTTAGTCTATATTCACCCGTTTTTAGCCGTAGTTTGTCAAGTTTCCGTTTTTTAAATTCGCATCGTCGACTTCGCCTGGGCACGCGGCTGGGAAACTACTACTCCCCACGCCAAATCTTCCTCCAATCCGGACGAAAATTTCGCCGAATTTGGGCGTGGGGAGCGCCAACGAGTGGGGATGCTCTTAGTAGCCGAGTCAATCTGGAGTGATTCCAGGAGGTGATGGACGAGTGCTAGCTAGTGAGTGCTTGCATGTAGTTTATAGTTAGTGGAGGACTGGGTTATAGCGTGAGTTCAGGAATTAGTTGAGGCATGCGTGAGTGACAACTCTTTGTATAAATAGTCATTTTAAGTTAATGAAAGGAGCAGGACCTGCGGGTAGTATACAAAATGTAGCGTACGTGCTTATCAAGGATGAGCGCTCCAGGGTAGAGCCTCTGTGTTCTCCTTCTTCCTTGGCCAGCGTGTGTGTGTGTGGAGTTTCCCCATGTGTGCGTGTGCTCTTGAGAGAGAAGAGTTCAGAGGTAGAAGAAGATCAGGGGTTGCGAGATGCAGCCCCAATATTTGGTATCAGAGCCAGAAAATCCCTGAGGCCTGCGGTGACGGCGGTGAGATGCCGCTGAAGCCGACCATGGTGGTGGGGGCGAACTCCATGCGAGATGGAGGACGGCCGCGTGAGGTGAAGGCTGCCGGTGGTGTGATGCCGCTTGCAGCTGGGCGTGGTGTGATGCCGCGAGGAGGCGACGGTGCGATGCTGTCATGAAGCAGCGCCGGCGGTGTGATACCGCTGGGTGCCAACGGCGACGGCGAGAGGCCGTTACAAGGAGACGACGGTGCGATACCGCTGGGAAGATGTAAGACGGTAGGGAGACCGTCATGGGGATTGGCGTGAAGCTAGGAGACGGTGGTGCTGGGTGGTGTGATGCCATCATGAAGATGAGTCGCTGCAACGGTGGCGGCAAGAGGTACGTGACCAGTGGTGCTGCAAGTGCAGATCAATGGTGTGGCATGAGGATTTTTAAACTATAGCTGGATTTTTAAACTATAGCTGGATTTTTTTTCAAAACGCAACTTGAAATATAACACACTATTAACACAATATAAAGGGGGCACCGCTATTTATTTTAGCACGCTAATTTAAACTTTGGCAACTACTGGTCGCCTGTCCACTGAAAATGCCACAGAAATAATTGTCGAAGCACGTCTGACGTCCGCTGAAAAAGCCACAGAAATAATTTGTCGAAACGCGTCCGATGTTCGCTGAAAACGCCATGGAAATAATTTGTCGAAGCGCCCAACGATTACAAAATGCAGCGACCATAGGGAAATCTTGGGGTCGACAAGATATTGACATAACGGCCAGGAAGTCCAATGTAGCGCCAGCTCTAAGCGCCCCTGTTGTGCATGACCCAAGGACTCCGCGTTGCGAGGTAGGGAGCTTAGCCTATAAAAAGATTGTGTGGTATTCTTTTTGTTCACTTAAGCGTTTGGTTAAGCGCTCAGCAGTATATATATATAGGCCTAAGACACGTACCTTTACCTTTATCGAACTGAATTAGGATATATGTGCACCTGATAACTCAAAACTCAGTCTCGGCTTCCCCTACAAAAGAAATAACTAAGTTGAATCACTCATCATTGGTGACTACTTTTCCAATTTTCCATCCAACAAAGGCCAGACATATTAGACTAATGACGCGAAAAGGACGTGACACACGACAACCCACGGTTTTCCCTTTACAGCGTGTTTGTTTGAAGGGAGTTGGGAGAAGGGAATGGGAGTTTGAGAGATACGGGACTTGCAGTCCGTTGATTGATTCGTGGGACTTGGAATTTATCTGGGAAGGAAGGGGAATAAAGGAGGTCAAATCCCTCGAATCTACTCCCTGGGGGGTACCAGGTAATTCAGCTGGGAAAGGGAATTCGAGGAAAATTATCTTTCTGGCTTCACCGGCCGGAACGCCGTCGTGGACCGATTCGTGACTATCTTCACGTCCTAGCAGTACGCTGCTGGTGACTCCTAGCCCAGCATACGCTCCACCGATCCTGCTATCTGTCCATGGCGTGCTAGCCCATACACGTGGAGGCCGTGATGATACTGCTTGACCGGCAGCAGGAGACGGGGCTTCTCGTGTCGGATTGTCTAGCGATGCGAGGTGCGAAGCGCTGGCAACGCAGCTGCACGAGGTCGTTGCACGTCTGCCCGCCTGATAAAACGAGAATCGGGCGCGGCAGTGCCGTACACTGGCAAGGTCGAAGAAGATGAGAGACGCACGAACAGCAGTAGCTCAAGAAGTCAAGAGGCAGAAGTTTATTTGCTCAGAATAATGGCCACAAGTAAGATAGGATGACAATAAGTGTGTGTTCTACCATCGACATTATACAACTAATAGTTCAGATTAGCACTAGTATACAGTCTGCTCATACCAAATGCACGTTCAGTCCAGAGAATCATGAACATATGTATGTGTGTAGATAAATCAACAAAGAAAAAAAGAATATAATTTTGTGTCATATTCCCACCAGGAACTCCCACCGTATACCAAACGTGGGATTGGGACTAATAATCAACTTCCCAAGCCTAATCTCTCAACAAACTCCCTCCTCTAAACTCCCAATCCCTTTCCCCAAGGTTGCCAAACACGCTGTTAGGCCTTGTTCGGCAAGCCGGGTTTCAAGTGTTTAATGGTGTAATTTTCCAGGTCAACCACATGTAACGGACCCTCCTCCCTAGCGCTTGCGCGCTCTCCATCTAACCTTTCGCACAAGGATCAACCAGGTGGGGCATTTCTTTGACGGCCCATTTAGATCTGCCAAGGATCGGCCCATATCTAACAAGCGAATCAAGCTAGCGAATAGCGACGAAGGATGGTTGACAACTACAACCCCGCGCGGGTATTTAACCTGGTGGTAATCTTCATCGGTTGCAAGAGAACAAATCACGATTGCAAGGGAACAAATCACGATTGCAAGGGGAACAACAAACTATACAGAGCGGAACAACACACTAGATGGAGGGAAACAACAAACTATACAGAGCGAACAACACACTAGACGGAGGGGAACATTGACCCAAACTGAGGGGAACAAACGACCTACACGGAGAGGAACAATGGCCTAGGCAGAGGGGAACAACGACCTACATGTAGGAAAACAACATCCTAGACTGAGGGGAACAAACGACCTACACGGAGAGGAACAATGGCCTAGGCAGAGGGGAACAACGACCTACATGTAGGGAAACAACATCCTAGACTGAGGGGAACAAACGACCTACACGGAGAGGAACAACGGCCTAGACGAAGGGGAACAACGACCTACATGGAGGGGAACAGTAAACCAGACTAAGGGGAACAACGACCTACACGGAGGGAAACAACGGCCTAGGCGGAGGGGAACAATGACCTACATGGAGGGAAACACTGACCCAGACTGAGGGGAACAATGACCTACACGGAGAGAAACAACGGCCTAGATGGAGGGGAACAATAGCCTGAACGGAGGGGAACAACACCTGAACGGAGAGGAACAACAGTCTGAACGGAGGGAAACAACAACATGAATGAAGGGGAATAGTAGCCTAGACGTGGGAACAACAACATAGACGGTACGGAACAAGAGCCTATGAGAAGAGGAACAAGAGTGTAGATAGTGAGGAACACAAACGTTTAGAGAAACAAGAGCAAAAAAGGTAAAACCTAGATGAAAAAAATCCTACTAAAAAGCATGCCAAATAAAAAGAAAAAGGAAAAAAAATGTAAGAAAGAAGAAGAAAAAGGCATACATGTGGAAAAGAAGGTAAGAAAGAAAAAAAAATGTTAAAGAAAAAAATTGAAAGAAAAACGTGGGGAAAAATCATATATGAAAGAGAAAGGAACCATATCTCACGCCTATAGATATATGAATAAGATGGTGCGCGTTTTAGACCAGCAACATCTGTTCAGCGTAGCGGCAAGAGTCTCAGTTCAAACGGCAGCACCCCTGGTTCAAATCCTAGCTTAGTCGTATGTAAGTTAATTTTTTCCTCGTGAGCGCTCCACAGATGGGCCGGCCCATAAGTACGATACCTTCACCGAACCGGTCGCAACACGCTAAAACACTCTAAATACCGTTCGGTACTCCGGTCTTAGATGGGTCTACCCCCTTCGATCCAATAGAGTAGGCTGAAATACTCGTCGGTTTGACAGGGTTCAGAAACGCTCCACCTAGCTCGCGTTTTTTCTTTTAGGCTCAAAAAAAAAAGCTCGCGTTTTTTTGGGTCGCCTTGAACGTCTCGTTGCTCCCGCAAATTAGCAACTGATTGAGATGCACTTCTCTCGTTCCTCCCGATTAGAGTGGATCCACACCGGATCAGCAGCTGGTTGACCTGGTCAGTTACACCCCATCTACCCCAATTTTGCGTGAAAACACGTCAGCCACCCAAAACACTCTCTCAGACACACGCTAATCCATATGCCCTTTCTCACGAGGACATGCCAAAGCCCCTTGATTGGTTTCATATGAAAATTATGGTTTTACTTCAACTCTGGCCAATGGTGAGAAGATCAAATACACATTACCTCACATGAGTTTAGAGGAACAGAATTGCCCACGTTAAATCTGGCAAATAATGTGAGTGTCAAGCCAGTGGCTCCGACTTTACCTCCAACAACCAACGACAGAGCTCTCGCAAGACGCCTATGACAAATAGTCAACCCCACGCGTCAAGGAAGAGGCAGCTTCTACTTCGACGATGAGCTTCACAAAAGAAAGTTGCACCCCTTGCACCGACGGAATCCACATGACAACTAGACTTCGACGCACTGGTATTGCCAATTATGTGGCATAGTTGCCAATATGCCGCTCAGCGACTCATAGCTCCGACTTCACCGCTTCACATCAGGAAGCAGCACATGAACCCATAGAACACGTGGACTAGTCGTTGACGAAGGACATTATCGTGAATCATATCCGCTCATCATTGTAATTGTTGCCACACAATTCGCAATGCCACCGCATCTAGAACAACGGGCATAGCATCCCCAAGCCACTAGCTCCTTTAGCCGGAGCCACTTCAAGACGATACCTCCAAGGAGGGATACCACGCCAGACGCACCATCGTTCGATCCAGGACCACGGGCCGGTCGACTAGACCACCAAAATATCACTAGCGTGGCAGATCGAAAACACCCGCCACCGAAGATGTCGCTCATAGGCCACAGTGGCAGAACCACCTCCACCAAGCATAACCGCATCATGGACGCCAGCCACCACCAGATGCCATGTTGCCTGAGCAGCCACGACGCCACCACCGTTGAGCTGACCCGTGGCCATCTCCCCCGCAACCCACTCATGCCGCGAGCACCTAGCAAATTTGGGACAGCAACAATGCATAGCCGTTGCAGCGCTGTGGAGCAACACTGAAGGAGCCAGCGGGCTCTCAAGCCCCTCCGCCACGGAGCTAGCGATCCCGGCGAACATGCTTCTCTTCCATCGAGCTCGTGGGTCGAGCAGGATATTTCTGAAACGATTGGACTGTTTCCGTATGTCAAAGTGGGCTGTGGCCCAGCCCACATAACCATAACGTGGCCTTTATTTTTTACTTCATAATGTTCTTACCGTACGGTGTTCTGTGTTCATACATACATACATACGTTAATCTGGGAATAGTTTTGTACCATACTGCTAAACTGCTACGGGAAGAGGCGGTTTAAAAGATAGTCTTTGGACCGTTGCCCTGCCCCCACAGTAGGTGGGGGTAACGGGCCTTAAGCCCGTTCTTTGTACAGCCGGTGTAGAACTCTTGTACATGTACATGTACACTAGCGCTTTGTATAGCAGTGTTGTACAATACATGTAAAATTACGATGTACATATAAATTATTTAAAAATATTTTTTTTCGATCTTTATGTTTTTTATCATGCCACTATTTACTTTTTTTTCGCGAAAACGCAAAAGACCGGCGTTTCGATGCATTGATAGATAGAAAAAGGTTATATGTACATGTCCACAAAGGGACCAACACCCCGCACTACAACTCGACCCAAGAAAGGAGACCTAGTCTAGGGGAGGATCTGGCGGACACCCCGGGCTCCCGCGCTCGCCCACTGTTGCGCCTCGGTCTTGATGTCGTTGAGCAGGGAAGACACCGAAGGTTGTGCGTTGTCAAAGATCGCAGAATGCTTCCAGATCCACCACGTCGTGAGCATGATTACCGATGATGTACCTTTGCGCAACTGGCGGGGAGCGGTTCGCACCGCCTGCGACCACCACTACACGAAGTCCCCCTCCGAATCCGGAGGCCCTGAGGTGGATCGGATCCACGAGAGGACCTCGAACCAGATCGTCCTGGAGAATGAGCATCCAGTGAGTAGATGTGTCATAGTCTCCTCGGATTGGTCACACAGCGGGCATCTGGGCGCATGTGGCAGACCACGACGCGCCAGCCTCTCACCCGTCCAACACCTGTCCAGATAGGCCAGCCATAAAAAGAATTTCACCCTAGGAGGCGCCCGAGATCTCCGGCTCAACTCCCATGATGCCGAGGTGATCCCCCCCCCCGAAGAGGGTGTACTGGCCGTCCGTCGTCCACAACCAGGTCATCGTATCCTGTTCCTCCGAAAGCTGGACTTCCCTCCGTCTGACCCATAGTTGCACATATTGCCATAGTGCAAGGGGACTCGGTGCTCCAGCTATGTCGGGAATCCAAGTGCGGTCTACTAGTGCCTGACGCACCGTACGCACCTTCCTGCGCCGTTTAGGAACTAGCGCGAACACCTCTGGCACCATCTCCTTGATGGACCTGCCGTCCAGCCACCGGTCCTCCCAAAAGAGAGCGGACTCCCCGTTACCCACAGTCATCGAGGTGGAGGCCGCGAAGATGTCCAGCTCCGCCTTCGAGAACTGCATGTCCAGCCTGCGCCATGGTCGTTGGGGGTCCGTGTGCATCGTCCATAGCCAACGCACCCTAAGGCTTTTGGCCATCCGTGCAAGGTCGGGGATCCCCAACCCCCCTAGGTTAAGCGGCCGGCACACCCTTGCCCAGTTCACGTGGCAGTGAACTCCATTGGCCTCTACCCGGCCCACCCAAAGGAACCCTCGCGGATCTTGTTGATCATTAGCTGGTGCAGCGGGATTGCCGCGAGCACAGCTCGGATCAGCGCCAAACGTCCGTCTTGCGGCATCATGGATGCCCGCCATGTCGACAATTTGTCAGCTAGCCTGTCCAAAAGCGGCTGGAATGCCACTATTTACTTCATCACTGCCTTTGGCCAATGTACACGATTTGCCTACTTGCATGCAAATGCCTCACTATGATTCTTCAGAAGACACAGAACAAACATCTACAGAATCGAACTCAGATCTTAAACTTCCAGCAGATTTGAACACTGATTGTAAACTTGAGTATTCAATATAAAAAAAAAAAACAAGCCACTTACCTTTACAGTAACAAAGTTGAATCAGTCATCCTTGGTGGCTACCTTCCAAATTTTCCATCCAATAACGGCCAGACATCGTAAGACTAAGGGCATGTACATTGGTTTAGACTACTCCATGTCATTTATAGACAATGATACAGACAGTGTATACAATAGTCTGTCTGTAAGTTATCTATTTTTAGTCATAGCTAGATGTGTCTATAAATTATAGACATCCTTCGTACAACAGCAAAAATGGTGTCTGTAAGCTGTCTGTAATAATACAGACTGTCTGTAACTTTACAGACAGCCTCCTTCTCTCTCATCATTCTCTTTCCTCCACATCACCAAAATCACCTATAACCACCTCTTACAGACAGCTGAGTCATCACCATTGTACATGCCCTAATGACAAGAAAAGGACGTGCTAGTGTGCTACACAGTGGCACACACACAACAACTCACCGTGTTCACTTCTTCCCTTCTGAGATCTAACAAACATGTTCCCATCATCAACCTTTCCAGGAAATCGCCAGGCTTAGATTCACCATGTTTTTCATATAAGGAAGCAAACAGTTATGTGTCAAGTAGATAATTCTAATATGAAAATAAGTGGTGCCTAGGCTCTATTCAAATTCAACTGGGTATCGTGTTTGAGTGATAATTGTTTTGGAAACTGCAAGGCAGGGCCAAGTGCTTTAATGCAACAAGTCAGTGGAGAAAAAATAAGACCCCTGTTTCCTAGAAGTGTACTACCGTCAGCTTCAACTGAGACCAAGAAGACCGACTTTGGAGTCAATGGTTGAGAGATAACCAATTGTTCCCACAAACCTCCTCACCTGTCGTTCCAGTCTTCTTCCAGTTTGCATCTCTAGGAGACCAAACAACCAAAACCATGCCGATCGGAGAAGCTGTTCTGTCTGCCTTCATGCAGGCACTCTTCGAAAAGGTGATTTCTACCGCTTTTGGTGAGCTGAAATTGCCCCAAGATGTAGCAGAGGAGCTGGAGAAACTATCCAGCAGTCTGTCCACCATTCAAGCTCATGTTGAAGATGCCGAGGAGCAGCAACTCAAGGATAAGGCAGCACGAAGCTGGCTTGCCAAGCTCAAGGATGTCGCGTATGAGATGGATGACTTAATCGATGATTATGCAGCTGAGACCCTTCGATCCAAACTAGAAGACCCATCCAACTGCAGCCATTTGAACAAGGTTAGGAGCTATTTCTGCTGCTCTTGGTTGAACAGTTGTTCATTTAACCACAAGATATTGCAAGAAATAAGGGCGGTTGAGGAGAAGCTCGATAGGCTTGTCAAAGAAAGACAGATTATTGGCCAAAACATGGTCAGTACGATGGATAGGAAAGAGATAAAAGAGAGGCCCGATACCAGTTCAATAATTGATGACTCAAGTGTGTTCGGAAGAGAAGAAGATAAAGAGATCATTGTCAAGATGTTGCTCGATACAAAAAACTCCAACTCCAACCATGCCAACCTTTCTATTCTTCCCATAGTGGGTATGGGTGGACTTGGGAAGACGACTCTAGCACAGCTAGTCTACAATGATACAAGAATAAAGAATCATTTCCAGTTAAGGGTTTGGCTGTGTGTTTCTGAAAATTTTGATCTAACGAAGCTTACCAAGGAAACCATTGAATCAGTTGCTAGTGAGTTTGAATCAGTCGTCAGTTGGGTCTCATCGGTCACGACCAACATGAACTTGCTTCAAGAAGACCTCTCAAAAAAGCTAGAAGGTAAAAGGTTTCTTCTAGTACTTGATGATGTGTGGAATGAGGACCCAGAAAAGTGGGATACATATCGTCGTGCTCTAGTTACTGGGGGAAAGGGAAGCAGAATCGTAGTAACCACAAGGAACAAAAATGTGGGGAATCTAATGGGTGGCGTGACTCCATACTATCTAAATCAGTTATCCGACAATGATTGCTGGTATTTGTTCAGGACCTATGCATTTGTAGATGGTAACTCCAATGCACACCCAAATTTGGAAATAATAGGCAAGGAAATTGTGAAGAAGTTGAAAGGCCTACTACTGGCTGCAAAAGCAATAGGCAGCTTACTATCTTCCCAGGGTACTGAGGAAGACTGGAAAAATGTGTTAAGGAGTGAAATATGGGAAATGCCATCAGATAAGAACAATATATTACCAGCTCTGAGGTTGAGTTACAATCATTTGCCTGCCGTACTGAAGAGATGTTTTGCATTTTGCTCAGTCTTCCAAAAAGATTATGTGTTTGAGAAGAACAGGTTGGTCCAGATTTGGATGGCCTTTGGCTTTATTCAGCCTCAGCGGAGGAGAAGAATGGAAGAGATCGGAAGTAGCTATTTTGATGAGTTACTAAGCAGGTCCTTCTTCCAGCATCACAAAGGTGGATATGTGATGCATGATGCTATACATGAACTAGCACAGTCGGTCTCAATTCATGAATGTCTCAGACTGGATGACCTTCCAAACAGTAGCAGCTCTGCTAGAAGTGCCAGGCACCTCTCATTCTCTTGTGAAAATAGAAGCCAGACTTCATTTCAAGCCTTTCTTGGATTTAAGAGAGCACGGACACTTTTATTGCTAAGTGGATATAAATCAAAGACTAGTTCTATCCCCAGTGATCTGTTCCTCAAGTTAAGGTACCTCCATGTGCTCGATTTGAACCGACAGGACATTACTGAGTTGCCCGATTCTATTGGAAGCTTAAAAATGCTCCGATATTTGAATCTCTCGGGCACTAGTATAGCAGTGTTGCCTTCGTCAATTGGTAGGCTCTTCAGCTTGCAAATACTTAAGTTGACAAACTGCCATGAGTTAGATAACCTCCCACAAAGCATAACCAATCTTGTAAATCTCCGATGCCTAGAAGCAAGAACAGAGTTGGTCACAGGCATAGCCAGAATAGGTAACTTAACTTGTCTTCAACAGTTGGATGAATTTGTGGTCCGCACGGACAAAGGATACAAGATCAGTGAATTGAAGGAAATGATGGAGATCAGAGGGCATATTTCTATCAAGAATATAGAGAGTGTGGCTAGCACAGAGGAGGCAAGTCAAGCTTTTCTAAGCGAGAAGGCATTCATCAACATTCTAGACCTTATATGGTCCGATAACAGGAACTTAACATCAGAAGGACCAAATGACGACAGAGAGATACTTGAAGTCCTTCGGCCACATCACGAACTCAAGGAACTAACTGTCAAGGCATTTGCAGGCTCCTCCTTTCCAAATTGGTTAAGTAGTCTTTCCCACTTGCAAACCATCCACCTGTCTGATTGCATGAAGTGTTCGATTCTACCAGCACTGGGAGAGCTGCCTCAACTCAAGTATTTAGATATTGGTGGTTTTCCAGCCATTATTCAAATCCACGAAGATTTTTCCGGTTCCAATGAGCTTAAGGGGTTTCCAGCACTGAAAGAACTCTTATTTGAAGACTTGACTAATCTCAAAAGGTGGGCTTCTGTAACAGATGGTGAATTTCTTCCGTCCCTCACAGAACTTGCAGTGATGGACTGCCCTCAAGTAACAGAATTTCCACCCCTCCCATCAACACTAGTGAAGCTCAAACTTTCTGAAACAGGGTTCGCTGTTCTTCCAGAATTCCATATTCCAAACTCTCAGATTTCATCATCGTTAGAATGCTTACAGATTCATCATTGCCCAAATTTCACATCCTTACAGAAAGGATTGCTTAGTCAGCAATTATTGGCTCTCCAGCAGTTAACCATCACTCACTGCTCAGATTTAGCTGACCTGCCGCTTGAAGGATTCAGATCCCTAATTGCTCTTAAGAGTCTTCACATCTATGATTGTCCAAGGCTAGCACCATCTGGACAGTGTAGTTTGCTGCCTTCCAAGCTTGAAGACTTGCGCATCAGCTCATGCGCCGATCTTATTAACCCTCTTCTTCGAGAACTTAATGAGCTTTCCTCACTGACACATCTCGCAGCTGCTGATTGTCCTAGCCTTAACTCTTTTCCAGTAAAGCTCCCTGTCACTCTGGAAAAATTGGAGATCCTCAATTGCAGTAACCTGAGCTACTTGCCTGCTGGTCTAGAAGATGCACCATGTTTAACAGCTATAAGCATCTTGAAATGTCCTCTCATACCATGCTTGCCGGGACGCCTTACAAAGTCATTGAAAGAACTGTACATCAAAGAATGCCCGTTTTTAACGGAGAGTTGCCAAGAAAGTAATGGAAGAGATTGGCGTAAAATCGCTCATGTACCAATCATTGAGATCGATGATGATACCAACATACCCAACAAGAGCATACGAAGAAGATTATCCTGAGTACGTCACGGCAGTACAACACAAATGGTATGAGCTGGATGCATTTTCTGCTGTTTCTTTTGCATAGACATGTTTTGTCTACTAACCATAAACTGCGTACTCAAGCCAATCCTCTAAAGGATATTTTTCTATTAATTATTTCAACTAGTTTGCATGTTAGCTCATGGAGATGGTAAGATTCAAATAATTTGTATGTCAAATACTCCCTCCGTCCCAAAATGTAAGGCGTCTAAGGATTGGTCAAAAGTCAAACTTTACTAACTTTGACCAAATATTTAGAAAAATATATTTACATCTACAATATCGAATATACATATTAAGAAAATATATATAAATGTTTATATTTTTTGTGTATAAACTTGGTCAAACTTAAAAAAAGTTGACTTTTGACTAATCCTTAGACGCCTTATATTTTGGGACGGAGGGAGTAGCAAACAATAAATCATACATTAGGAAACTATAGTAAACATCAGCAGCCACAACGTATAGCCAAGCCTTGCATTCAAAGAAGAATGAAGAAAAATTGATGGAATTTCCAATTCGGATAATAACAATGTGACCAAAAATAAACCATCAAAGCCTAAATTTCCATGCTCACAAAAAATTCGCAGGGATCAATCATGTAGTGTGGTCAAGCCCTTTATCGGAAAAAAAAAAGTGTGGTCAAGCCATATCTGTTCAGAAAACATAACCTAAGAATTCAGCTGTGACACGAGAAAGTTTGTCCATGCACCGTCCGTGCATGAATAGAGCAAGTATTTCCGGTCAACAATATTGTTAAATTAGTTTCCAAGTAGGAAAATCCAGAGTGGTAAATTTCACAAAATATAGATTAAACTATCTCAATTCTTGATTATTAGAAGTTAGTGTACGTCCCTGTATGCATGCAGTTCATTCAAGTAAAACAAAAAAAATCTTACAAAAGGTTCAGGCACTCACTTGTGCACTTTCTTTTCTTGATTTTCAGATTATCATCTGGATTCTTCTGCAACTGATGTTTGGATGATGACGACATTTCAAGAGCACTTTACAGTTAACGGCCCACCTATCATCAGAAGACTCAGTTAATGCACAAAACTTGCAACTGAAAGGCCAGAAAACTGAATCAATTTTGAATAAAAAAATCTTGTAGTTTCCAGAGAAAGTCAAAAGGACTTATTTTGTTTCTCAGACACCGAACAAGACATTACTGTCATCGCCAGATAGTTATATCTTCTGTTTCATTCTTAGACAAAATAAACGCAGGTCTTTGTGTCTGCGTAATTGCATACTCTAGTTCCCAAATACATGTCATTCATTCATGATTTTAAGGCAGCTTCGTTTTTTCCCCTTCATATGACCCCCTCATTCAATACCAAAGGCTATTTTCAAGATTATGTACCACTACGGAATATGGAATTCAGTAGCAGATAGAGTATCATCAAGAGTATAAGTGACCCACCAAAACAAGATAATATGGTTGTATAATTGCCTTGTTTAGTACGGTAACAATCTACTCCTGTATTAGAACGGAAGGTGCATTGAAGGTATCAAAATCTGGCATCTCCTGCGAGCATGGCCTGCAGATTACATCACCTTTTGATGTCCCTTTGATGTGCCATTGTACCCAGTTGCTCAAATCAAATGTGCCACTGCAACTTTCAATAGTTTATTCCTCAAATTAATGGCAATGGTACGAAGCTAAGGCTATGGAAACGGCAGCATGCATCGTTGGGTTAAAAGTATCGATCCGAAACAATTTGTCAGAATCCATGAACTTACGGTATCGAAAACGACGGGGCCGTTGCGAATTTGATCGGTGCCCTCTTCTCTTCTCCTCCCGAGTCATCGGTTTGTAGCGCAGCGAGGAGGAGGTAGCGCTCGACGGGGCGG
This sequence comes from Lolium rigidum, assembly GCF_022539505.1. Classification (NCBI taxonomy): domain Eukaryota; kingdom Viridiplantae; phylum Streptophyta; class Magnoliopsida; order Poales; family Poaceae; genus Lolium; species Lolium rigidum. The sequence continues at coordinate 268,700,484 of NC_061511.1, forward strand.
TGCGGTGGCGACGACGCCATAGCCATGGGCTAGGGAGCCGGAGCGGAATCGCGGTGCGGCGCCGCCGGTGAGTGCCGAGGTGGCACGGGGAAGGGCGTTCAGCCCAGCTTTTTTTTCTCAGAAATAGCGAGATGAGGCCCAGTTATTATTTTCTGTTTCATTCTGGTCAAGCTGTGAGCTATCAGGCCCACTAATACTACGGCCGGGGTTAGGCGGCACGGATTGGGCCTGCAAGGAAACGGGTTGGTAAGATAAAAAGACAGCACTATCTTAAAATGAAGAGGGGAATCAGATTCCCCTCAAAAAAAAAGAGAGGAATCAGATCTCACTTAAACAAGTGAGATCTCTACTATAGGATCGTTTCAGTATTCAGTATAATCCCCAATTTCCCATAGGCACAGTATTTATTTCCACGTTTTGCACCATTTCTGCTTGCGGTACGCTACAATTATGAAAAGTGCAATAGCATTTCAAATGAATCAATGCAGGAAAAAAATGTATGCAATAAATCCCCATTCGTCACAGTAATATCTTCCAAAAACATCATCAAGCGTTTGCAACATAAGGAAGATGGATTGCAACAAACACAAAAGGAACATGCAGCAAATATAAAAATCATTTGTGGCATAAAAGTTATATATGTAGAACACTTAGAGTCACTGCAACATATCACTTGTGTGGCTATGGCAAACTCAAAAAATGAACTTGAATGCAACATCCTCAAATCTCAGATTTTTGTCAAAACTAATGTTAGCTCTAGAATTATAGTCATTAGAGAAATAAAAAATATACATACTTTCATCCTTTTATATATAAAACTTTCATATGCTAAAAATAAAGAACTCCGGGTTTTGTCAAATATAATGTTAGCTCTAGAATAATAGTCATTAGAGCATGAAAAAATTAGAAGGCAAAACCATTAGAAAGTGATCGAAAAACTAGACATATTCTCAAGTTATCAATAGAAGACAAGCATGGATGAACATATGTTAAAATATATATATTGGACTTTCTCCAGTAGTTCAGACTTTTAGAAAACTTGGCTATTACATCAATTCAATATGTATCAGAGCCTTGAGGTCTCAAATTCATGCCACTGGTAACGCAATATTTATTATAAAAATAGTTGCAGTCTTTCCATCCCACGCCTACCATCTCCCTGTATGTTGATCTAATGTCTAAGGTCTTTCCATGCCTACGGTATCCCCATATGCCCAACCTTAACGCGAAATACTATGCTAAAATATATAGCCAAATTTTTTTTCCAATTATTCAAACTTTTGAAAAACTTGACTAGTGCATCAATTCAATACGGAAAAGTGATGTCATTTAACTGAGAAGTAAGTTAATTTGCCACGTCTTTACAAGCACGGTTTATCTTGTCTACTTACCAAGTGGATGATAAATCATCATCCGATCCAGCGCACTACTCTGATGAACTTTGTCTCTTCAAAAATAAATACAACACAACACGAGAGATTTGACTGCCGCTATGATGGCGGACTCCTTGAGGCGGTGATAGTGATAGTGTTGAACGTACGGGGCAGTTTTACATTTAGACACAGAAAAGTTCTTGAAACATCAGAGCAGTTATCTCAACTCCTTATTTTACTACGTAGAGATGCCCCAACTTACCCAAGTCACCTTGATACGAAGGAGACCGGTGGTAAATCCGTGAATTTTGTGCACACTTACAATACCGCGCCAAGAAGAGATTATTTGGTGTTCGTTGCAATAGACTCCAATTGGCGGACATATATGCATTTTCTGGTAGCGCAAATTCTCGCAAGAGAAAAAGGTGACAACTAACCTAGGCGGAAAGGAGTACGAAAGCAATGCATGAGAGAACACGTCTTCAAATCGTTGCCTTCTAGATCGAATGTTCCACGCGTGTTGATCAGTCTAGTCTTGACCTAAACTAAAGGAAAGCTGAAAAGAGTTTTAGAAAGACCCAGAGAAAATAGGGAGAGGAGAAGCGAGCGGCAAAATAAGCACCTCCAACAAAGGTAAAGAATATGCAGACTGCGGTACATGTAAACTGCATGCAACAAGTTCCCATTGTTCGCAAAAATACCATCACACATATGCAACATAAGGAGCAAGGATTGCACATAAAGGATAGTCACTGCAGCGTATCGCTCGTGTGCATACATCGAACCAAAAATAAGCATGCAACATGTTGAGCAAACGTATGCAACATAAAATCCTCGCATTGCCAACCTTCACACATACTTTCCTCTTGTTGTTTAAAAAAATCCTATGCAATGGAGAACTCGAGTTTTTGAAAGAAAAAAAAATTTAAGTTATTCATAGGAGAAAAAAATAATTAGAGAATATAATGATTAGAAAGTGAGCGGAGAAGTAGACACATTTTCAACTGATCAAGATAGGGGAGGGGAGGGGCGGGCTTGAACATAGAACTACATTCTAAGTTTTGTAGATATTGGTGTTGTCTCTCCATATATAGATGCAATGTTTCGATGGAAAAGGCGATGTTGCACGAGGTAAGTATGACAACTCCACCCTCGAGATTTTGTGCCATCGTGGACGATGTGTCACACATCGGATAGCTCATGTTATTTTTCCCCTACGTGTGATTGGCACTGGATCGCAGTTGGTATCCCGATATGTCACGTTTGCTCGGGTCATTGGTTCTCCCATTTTCACTTTTATGTGCTCCTGGTCTTTTGTCCCGGACGGTATCACAACGAAAAGGTGATTCAATAACCTACCATGCAAGAGGGGTGTCCTAGAATAAGTAATATCCGATCCGCGTCTCATATTCAATAGCATCCGTATTTGCGGAAATTCAATTCGGCTCCCGGGTGCGTATGCTCCCTCTACTAAAAAATTATATTTCGAAATGTCAAAAAATTTGGACAAAAAATTCTACATGTACATCTTCATAATATACGTGCGTTCGTCAAGTTTCACGAAAAACCAATATTTTGTGTGGTCTATATAAAAAAGAGAAAGTTTATCTTGTGAAAAGCATTATTTTTAGCACTGAATTTTGTCTTTTTTACACATGTTACATGATAAGTCGATTTTTTGTGAAACGACTTTGTGAGCGCGTAGCACGTGAAGATGTACGTGCGAATTTTTAGTTTCAATTTTTTCTAAATTTAAAATGTATGTAAGAAGCATTTCGAAATATAGAGAGCATATGGACCCATGTTCCAAAACACCGCTTTGTATCTATATTTGTTTTCAAAGTATAAAAACGGATCTGAAAAGTTGGCACCCCTACTAATCTAAGAAAAGATAGGGTCGATTTTTACGGGAAAAGGATGAATAAGGTGGCATCGCGTCAACCGCCACAAGATGTTTTATGTGCCAACAAAGTGAAAGTTTGTAATACATGTGACATACTTCCACGTCACCGCGTCAATGCCACAAGATGTTTTACGTGCCAACAGAGTGAAAGTTTGGAATACATGTGACACTTCCCTGAAGCGTTGACATTTTACAATGTGCATGTGTTGCCAACTCTTCTAACCAAGTAGCACTTACTATGTCCTGGATTACTTATCGCGTAATCCCAGGTTATCTAGATACATTTTGATGTATAGATACATGCAAATATAGATAAATCTGCAACATATATTGCATACCAATAAAATAAAAGTTCAAGATACACGTGACATGCTACCCCGAAGAAGCTTTTACATTTTACAAGGTGCATGCGTTGCCGAGTCTTTTATGTGTCGACATAGTACTCTTTTTTTTTTTTTGAAATGTGTCAACAGAGTACTCTAGTGCTTACTCTGTCCTGAATTACCTGTGGTAGAATTATCTAGATCCATTCTAGTTTACAGTAGTCCAGTTTGACTCTCCCGCACCCTCAACCCTCCCAACCCTCCCGCACCCCCAACCCTCCCAACCCTAGCCGCCTCCCGCCGGGGCAAAGACCTCGGGGCGTGGCGGCGGCGGGGGCCCTTCCTCGTTGTAGTGCAGTGGACGGCGGACGAGTTCCCTCCTCCTCGACGCTGCGACCGGTTGGCGTGGATGGATGGGCGGCGACGGCCTGGCGCTGCAGACTCCCTCCTCCCGTCGGCTCCCCCGCAGCACGCCGGCAAGGGCTGGTGGTGGGCGGCGGCCAGGCCCATGGTATGCGCCATTTTCCCCCGGCCTCTCACCGGTGCATGGAGATGGTCTCGGGCTTCTCCCGCGACACGAGGTCGCCCGGGGCAGCAGCCTTGGGTTTGACAGTGGAGGCGGCCTTCTTCTTCGCTGGAGGAGGTTGGCTGGTTGTTGGGGTGGCGGATCACGAGATCCCTCTACACCGGCGATGAAGATCTAGTCGACGACGAGCTAGCGGCGAAGGGGCCACCGGTGAACACCGCGCCTTGACTTCGTTCTTGGCGGATGATGGCGGTGGCTATTGGCGTCGTTCCCTGCGAAGGCATCATCTTTGCTGGCCTCTCCGTTTGCTCTCGCCGAGTTGGGGACTCGCGGGTGTCGGTGAAAACCGTGTCAAGATTGGCAGGCGATGGCGGCGTTAAGCGTCGCTTCCTTCTTGAAGGCATCATCGTCGCAGTCCGCGGGAACGCACTCGTGCTGCTCCAGGGGAAACCCTAGATCCAGCAAGGACCAGACGATAACGGCGCTCCCTGCATCGTGCTACCACTTGGGGCATCGTTTTTGGAGCAACGGCTGGATGGAGGTGGTTTTTGGTGGAGTGGTGTTTATCTACCACGTTATCGTCGATGATTCTCAGTGGTGTGGAGCTGCGGAGTATCAAAGACGGGCGAGGACTGCTGAACATGGGCAGGATGGTGGAGCTGTTTGGTGGTATGGTGACATCGACAGCAGACCTGGCACGATCAATGTGTTGATCTCGCTTGGAGATGGGTTCGAGATAGATGACGGTTACGAACTCTGCGACGTGTGCAATGGCACACCCTCAGGGTTTTTCTTTTTAGATGATGTGTGTTGGTGTACCGTCAGGAAGTATGGCCTTGTTCATGGTCCCCCTTCATCGTAGGTATAGCGAGTTATCGCTAGGAAGGAGGCTTTGAGTTGATCTTTGTATTTTCCTTGTAAGCCATTGCGAATATTTTAATAAAGGAGAAAGCTATGTGCATCCTTTGGATGCAGAGGCTGGAGCTATACTCCTTCATCGAAAAAAGTTTACAGATATATAAGTAAATGTAGAGAATTCTGCGACATTTGATTCGGAACAGAAGGAGCACGTCGCACCCACAAAAACTAGCGGGTAATAAATCAACATCTGATCGAGCGCAGTGCTCCGATGATCTCCTTGTCTGTACGCTGGCTGTAGCGGCGAACTCCTCGGCCCGACGGCGACGACAGTGGTAGTGCTGAACGTACGCGGCGGTTTTACGGTTCAAACGGTTCTGGAAACATGGAGGCGGTCATCTCGGTTCCTGATTTTAGAGTAGGTGCACCGGAAAACTCTGAGTTGAACCGCACGGCACGTGAACCCGCCGCATCTAAGGCTGACAGTACGCGAAGATTCGTGCACATAGTGGACCACCGAATGGAAACGATCAGCTAATTGAAGTATAGAGCACGTATATTAGACCTCATTGTACAGCAAGTGGCGCATGCAGCTGGACCGGCGACACTGTACGTCGGCGAGTATGCCGGGATGCAAATGACCGTTGAGGGATGGACCACTCCAGGGCACTGTATGACGGCTCGCAACGGCTAATTTTTACCGTCGAGGACCTTAAAAGGACGTGGATGGCGAGTTCGAAGGGCAAGGCCTGCCAGCTAGCCCTCTTCCAACAGCCACGACGTCTCCCTCGCCGGCAGCTCGCACCAGCCACTCTCGCCAGCCAATGTGCCAAAGCTCGGCTGCCATGTCGCAGTCTTCCTCATCAGCTCGACGGAACCGCATACCACTAGGCCCGCTGCCGCTCATCAACTGCCCGCGCTGCGGGAACATCAGGATCCGGTGCTGGGTCTCAATCGACGATGAGGGGGCGGGGGAGCCGGCCGGAACGTCGCTCGCGTCCGGCTGATGCGAGTCAAATGGGCTGCCCAGGAGCCCGTTCGGGCCATTGACCGACGGTGGCGATGGGAGCCGTCGGGCAGCCTCGGCGCGCTCCACACACGCCACCGACGGACCGACCCCGCCAAGGTAAGCCAGCTGGTCTCCACCGCTGAGCCGTCGAGAGAGGAAGGCTCGGCGGAACCGACGGCAAGCCCGCGACTGTACTCGTGCCCGTTCTGTATCGACGGATACGAGCTATGGGCGTGCGCCTCCCCTGCAGCCGAGACCAGATCAGACATCCTAGCTCAGGCGGTTGCTATCTACTTAGGGATGAATCAAGCTAAGCTGTGGATCCAGGCCAGCCCTCCTCCACAGATGCACACAGGCGCTGATCTGCTCAAGATCTATACGGCGGCAAGGAGGGGGTTTGGGTGGGGTGCGTTGTTGGAAAGGGGATTTTTTTGGGCTGTGATGAATGTTAACGATGGCAAAGAGCGCTGGTTGGTACGAGGGCGGGGGGGAGTTGATCTATCAGCCTTAATAACGGGTAAAAGTGCCAGCGGACGGTAAACGAATCCAACTTACCTGCCGACACGGTCTAGAGTACGGGTCCAGTGTGCAGCTCTGGTGTCCGGTATTCACGGGCGTCGCAGCGGCTGGACCCACGTAGAGACCGAATCCGGCGCTCGTATTCGGCTCATATGAAAAGGAACATAAGTTTCTGGTGTCAGAGTTGGCTCGGATCGCGATGGCATCTTTGCGGCAGGATATCCAAGCTCACATGTCGGCCGGTTCAATATATTCAGTCTCAGGTGCACCCAACTACCCAAGTCACCCAGGATTGAAGGAGACCGACGTTGAATCAGTGAAATTATTTACGAGCGCAGAAAAGTGCATCTTGATGAGCGAGATTCAGGCATTCAGCCACACGGCTGCGCTACCGCATCAAGAGGGGATTCTTCTGGAATACGTCCGTCGCATGACGGCATGAGGCTCCAAATGGCAGACATAGATGCATTTTGCTGCAGGTACAGTTTCTCTCCCAAGAGAAAAGGGAGACAGCGACCCAAGCGAAAAGAATAACCAAGACGTTTTTAGACCTGGAAGCATATATATGCCCTTATTTAAAAAAAATCGTTTTAAGCACATTTTCAAGTGTTAAAATATTTTGATAAAATATGGCATATATATATATATATATGTTCTATGTAGTTGTAAAGACCTATCATTAAGATTTAAGAATTAATATTTTTTGTGTCATATCTAAAAATACAAAATTCAGTATGAAAAAGCTCTTCACGAGAACATTTCTATATCTTCTTTACACATGACACAAAAAAATAATTGATTTTCGGTGAAATTTGACCGTGCACATAGAATATCGACATAGCTAGAATATTTGATATGTACGCGCAATTTTTTTTACTATTTGACATTTTTTAATATTTTAGAAAACTTATATATTTTAGAATGTTTTCCCAGTGAAGGAAGCATATGCATATGGAATCAAAAGTGCATTTCCGGAAAAGAAGGGAAAATGCCTTGTTGAACCGGCGGGCATTTGCTCCGGGCGAAAGTCATCCTCCTATTGGTCCGTGTAGTTTGTGGACCAACCAGAGAAACAAGCCTACTTTAATACAAAATTGAGAATACGGACGAGTATACGTTGTGCGGACCCGCAATTAATGCTACCACATGGAATCAGATAAAAGAAATCGCTCGGAAGGATTCCCCGCGGTAGCGCCGCTCCCGTCAGCGCCGGCCAGATGTTCCGTGCGCCGCTCTCCATCACTGCCCAGTGTGACGAGGGACGGCGGTGAGGAATTTCTAGAGCGCACTCGCCGCCTCGCCGCCTCGCCGCACGCCCGCGATCCCGCACCACGCCGCGCGCGCACAACAAGAAGCGGCAACGAGCTTCTCGCCGTCGACCTAGCCACCCTCGTCCGTGCGCTCGCCGCCCTTCCCCGACCAAGAACATCTAGAGCCACCGCGGCGGTGCGCCGCTTCTCCTCTCACTCAAGGACACCGCCCCGTGTCATAGTGCCCGGCCTCGCTTTCAATAGTGCCGCGGCCGCTGCGCGGTTTCGGCCGGCCGATTGTGTCGCCGCCGCCGCTCCGTGTCGCAGCCGTGGTGTCGCCGTCGCCGTGTTGTGTCGGCCGCCGGCCATGTCGCCGCCGCCGAGATGTGTCGGAGTCAACGGTGTCGAGCGGTGAGCGCGTAGACGAGCGCGAACTAGGTTGTCGTAGCGAGAGGAGGTCGCCGCCGTCGGTGATCGGGCGTTGTGTAGGCACTAGGACACCGTAGTACCGCACAACGTCCCGCCGTCGACCGCGCTGATCTGCCGGATACGCCTACAATACGACGGCGCTATCTCCAGCACCCTGCTGCCGCCGTTGACCATCTTTCGGCGTCCCCACAGCACCTATGAAGCACTGCGTCGCCCATCTATGGGCGTGACGGGCATGATCCAGGGCCGTACCCCGCCGAGCCACTGCGCGACGTAGCCGGAGGTGGAGAAGCGGTGGTGACGAGCACGTCGCAGGTGATGAGCAGATACATCTCGCCCAGCGCCCTTCCGCCGTGCGTCTTGTCGCCCCCCTTCTGCCGCCCCTCGTGGCTGGGCTGGTGCACGTGCACCCTGCCGCCGGTGCCGTACGCGTCCTTGATCCTCTCGTAGTACCACAAGGCACAAGCTCAGGAAGGTGGCAAGCACGGCCTGGTCGACGACGAACACATGGCTGGCCGTCTTGGACGGGGGATCAAACATCAGCTTCTCCCTGCGGACGCACGAGAGGACCTGGTCCAGGACGTGCCGCAGCGGCGCCTGCTTCTTCTTGATCACCTGGTTGGCCGGACCTGTACGCCGACGGACTGCCCGACGCCGGCAAAAATCTCGGTAGAACCTTAATTATCTCCAGGACATGCTACTCCTCGTTCTGCCTCGGGGTGGCCCCGCAGTGCCGCCGGCAACCTCTGCTGGTGTTTGTAATGCCGAGTCACTGCATTGCGTCAGACTGTCAGGTGTCTGCTGCCACTATGTAATCTCACCGAGAGACATGGCCTCGCGTGGACGCGTGAGAGAAAGGGCCACATGGGGGAGGGACCACTGGTTATTTATACATGCTTTTCTTTTACTCGTTGGGAAACAATACCTGAGTCTACCGAACCAGCTGGACCAATAGGATCTCGACTTACGCCAGGACCATATGCCGCCCGGTTCATTATATCCACTCTCGAAAAGAAGCTGCTACTGAAGCAGTAAGCGGGGAAGCCACGTCTTCAAACCCTAGCCTTCTAGATCGAACGACCGCGCGCGTTGATCAGTCCTGACCTGAACTGAAGAAGAAAAATAGTTTCAGAAAGACCAGAAGAAAAGGGGGGCCGCGCGCGAGCAGCAGAGCAAGCACCACGGCTAGCTAGCGTCTTCTCTACATAAGCAACGGCAGCGCGCGCGTTGTTTTCCTGAGAGAGCAGCAAACAACCCCAGTTCCCAGCGTCGCTGCCGCACATAGTTGTGGGATATTCGGCTGCCGCAGCACAGCACGAGCGAGGTACGCCGTACGCGTGATGGAGACTCTCTCCGGTGGCCAGCCGCTGTCGGCGCGGGCGCGGCGGATCGCCAGGAGCCGGGAGGAGATGCTGGGCCTCCTGGCCGACTTCTCCTGCGACGGCGACGACTCCGACCGCGAGCTCTCCTTCTCCGACCTCGTGGACGCCATCGGCAGGCCGCCCAACGCCGGCCACGTCCCGAAGGCGCTTCCAGCGGCCGTGCCGGCAGAGGAGGACACCGCGGCGTCGAAGCAGCAGCAGCAGCAGGCGGCAGCGGCGGCAGGGAAGCAAAGGAGGCTGCGGAGGCGGCGGAGCGACAACCGGGGGAGCTGCGGGGGCAGCTGCGACGGCGTGCTGCTCAACTTCTACGTGCCGGGGCTGCTCACCAGGAGCATGACGGCGCCGCGCCACGGCCGGGGCACGCTGCCGGCTTCCGCTGCAGGGGGGCCGCCGGCCAAGGTTGCTGCCGGAAAATCCAGGTGAGCTGCGGTCGATCTTCTTGTGCAAGTTGCCGAGCTTAAATTTTGCACACCATGGATGCCATCAACTGTTGCTAGTCATCTTGATTCGCAGAATTGGTCGTGAAGTCCACTGGAGAGTAGAGACGACCCACGAAAGAGATGTTACTAATTGCTAGTGTCATGTCCTAATCTTTTCGGGTCATGCGTGAGCGTTAGCAGTTGTAGACTTTTAGCTACCTAGTTGGTGCATCATGGGTCGTATGATTGCACCGAAAAAATCTGCAACTGCATTAGAGTACTTTGCAGCTATCACGAGTGCTACTTAATCATGACATTTTCCTGAACACAATCTTTTTGAAACAAGCTTTTCCTGAACACAATTAGTGCATGGCAACGAACATTCTTTTGTCCAGCAAATTGTTTTGAAAAGGACCAAACAATAATCAGCAGTACTGTGTACACAGTATACTACTATATGCATTTTCCTCGGGATGTCGGTTTCTTTGACAATTCCAAGTGCACCCCTGCTTTAGACCACATGGTTCAACCTTTTGACGTTGCTGGCTTTAGATTCAGAAACGATGAACAACCACCCATGTGTCATGTGTGTGACCAGGAATGAAAAGGATCAGCGGCGATGACAATCTGACCAAAGTGCGCGTAAATAGGAAAATTTAGACATATATTCAGAACCTTTTCGCACGCTCAGTATCGATCGCTTTTAACTAATTATGTCATATCAATCTAAATTGCGTGCAAAATCTTTCTGCAGGATACAAGCTTCTCTGGCCATCGGTTGCTGGCCGACGCTGTGGGGCAGAAGCCGCGACCACGGCAACAAGCCAGTATGAGTCTTCACTCTTCAATGCACATTGACTTACACAGTCGATGTTCTAATTCCTCAAAAACGGTCGATGTTCTAGTAGCTAGCACTCGTGGCTTAGCTTTTTTGTGTATAGCTAATTTGAGGCTTTTCTCCTCACACCTGTAAATTATCCTTTTTGTTAGGGCCTCTGTCGGTGTTGTTTTAATTTAACCTGTGATGGTGTTGCTGTGGCCTGGCATCTTTCTTGCAAGGCAAGCATGACATGTTAACTGTAAGTTTTGCTTTGTTAGAGGTGACGGTGCTACTTTTTCCCTTCGCCGAACTTCACGTCTCCCATGGCGTATGGCACAAGTGATGTGATGCAAAGTTCATAAAAAGCAGAATCTGACCAGACGTCCTGAATCGAATGGAAATCTCTGCAGCACATGACTTCACTTTCAGTAAGAGATAAATAAATCAGAACTGGGATGGTGACTGAGGACATGAAAACGATTTCTGTGATTCGAGTTGATTCTATAGTACGGTTAATACGGTACGAATACGAGAGCTGTCGTTGTAGGGTGGCCAGTTCACCACGTCTAATGTCCAACCTGATATCGCCACTAGACGTCTGAAGTCGAGAGACAGCAAACAAGACCCCAGTATGGCACAGCTTCTCACAAATAGCAGGTGAAAAAAACATTAGCAAGATCAACCAGGAAGCAACTAGTACAATGGTACAGATCTCGTGTACCTAGGCGACCAATACGTCTGTCTACTGGTACTTCACATTTCACACCAACTAAGTGAAACAGCAAACGATGCATTAGGATTCAGAACCATTTTACAGAAAGGGACTTCTGCTACGGTTCTAAAATCTAAATCTCAAGTTCACCATAAACTCATCACAAACTGCCTACGAATTAACCGACCAAACACAACTACACAAACTCACAAAGCATCAACCAAGTCCACTAGTGCCCAAGCATGGGCAACCACACACACACACAGTAGCACACGCTGGCTGCAGACTAGCCACAAAGCCATCAGAGATGGCCCCTAACCGTCACACAGAACAGAACACACCTCACTCTTCATCAGCCTGCAGATCCTCCTCGTCCTCGTAGTCACCCTCCTCATCGGCGGTGGCGTCCTGGTACTGCTGGTACTCTGCGACGAGGTCGTTCATGTTGCTCTCGGCCTCAGTGAACTCCATCTCGTCCATGCCCTCGCCGGTGTACCAGTGAAGGAAAGCCTTCCTCCTGAACATGGCTGTGAACTGCTCGCTCACTCTCCTGAACATCTCCTGGATGGAAGTGGAGTTGCCAATGAAGGTCGATGCCATGGACAGGCCCCTCGGCGCGATGTCGCAGACGCTGGACTTCACGTTGTTGGGGATCCACTCCACGAAGTAGGACGAGTTCTTGTTCTGGACGTTGATCATCTGCTCGTCAACCTCCTTAGTGCTCATCTTACCACGGAACATGGCGGAGGCGGTAAGGTAGCGGCCGTGGCGAGGATCTGCGGCGCACATCATGTTCTTGGAATCCCACATCTGCTGGGTGAGCTCGGGGACCGTGAGGGAGCGGTACATCTGGGAGCCACGGGAGGTCAAGGGGGCGAACCCCACCATGAAGAAGTGGAGACGTGGGAACGGGATAAGGTTCACTGCCAACTTCCGGAGGTCGGAGTTCAGCTGCCCAGGGAACCTCAAGCAGCAAGTTACTCCACTCATGGTGGCAGAGATCAAATGGTTCAGATCTCCAACTGCAGAAATTGCATTAATAACAGAATGTTAGATAATACTGTAACAGCACATCAAGCAACATAAAAAGAACAAAACAATCTGCAATCGAAAATGAGGTTAGTTTAATGTGTTTCAGCTATAAATAAAACAGCATCCATGATGAAACAGTTCCTCAGATTAGCTGGATATCTAACAGTGACTCAAAGAGGTCTAGCTTAAGCAAAATCTCAACTAAGACAGATCTGAATCATAGCAATGTAGAAGTGCAGATAAATGAAAGCTCTGAGCAATTAACTTGAGCAATAGGGTTCATCTGGGTTCCAGACTATTTCTGAAAATAATAATTTGCATAAACATTCTCCAGAAAGACAATTAATTGAAGAAACCAATGAACTACAGCATGTTTTGATTTCCAGTTGTCTGTAGTAAGCACAATGTGAACGATAGAAATTCTACAATACATATTTGTGCTCAGCATAGTATGATATACAGTAAACAAATTGTTAGAATTACGATGATCTACTTGATATCATGCCATCTGTAAAACGTAATAGTAAAAGAAGGAACTAAGTTTTGCTTACAGCTGGGAGTGGTCAGCTTGAGAGTCCTGAAACAGATGTCGTAAAGAGCCTCATTGTCAAGAACCATGCACTCATCTGCATTCTCAACCAACTGGTGGACAGAAAGAGTGGCGTTGTAAGGCTCAACCACAGTATCAGATACTTTTGGTGAGGGGAAAACAGAGAATGTAAGCATCATGCGGTCTGGGTACTCCTCCCTGATCTTTGAGATCAAAAGTGTCCCCATGCCAGATCCAGTACCACCACCAAGAGAGTGGCATACTTGGAAACCTGAAAACACAAACTGTAAGTAATGATTCCAAGTGGATAGGATAGTAGTACTACTGAATATCATATGAGAGGCATTCAGAGACAACAAAAAACTACACAGGCATGAAACATAATTCAATCACCTATCCTAATGATTCTAATCAATCAACAATTTAATGCAAGTTGAGTTACCTTGAAGGCAGTCACAGTTCTCAGCCTCCTTCCTGACAACATCGAGAACGGAATCAATGAGCTCAGCACCCTCGGTGTAATGACCCTTGGCCCAGTTGTTACCCGCACCAGACTGCCCAAACACAAAGTTGTCAGGGCGGAAGATCTGCCCATACGGTCCAGTGCGGACGCTGTCCATGGTACCAGGCTCAAGATCCATGAGGACAGCCCGGGGCACGAAACGGCCACAGGAAGCCTCGTTGTAGTAGACATTGACGCGCTCCAGCTGCAGGTCAGAGGTGCCCACATACCGCCCCGTGGGGTCGATGCCATGCTCGTCACACACCACCTCCCAGAACTTGGAGCCGATCTGGTTGCCACATTGCCCGCCCTGAATGTGGAGGATCTCCCTCATCTTGTCTGAAAATGAGAAAACCGCACAGGGTGAGCGAGGTTCGCATAGTGCAGTACCACACTCCACTAAATACATGGTCCAGATAGATTTACTGAATACAAATTAAGAAGTGGCTTCGTTTGGCTTCCTGAACCAAAGCATCAAGTAGGGAGCGCAGCCTAGCTAGCTGGTGTTCTTACGAACCAACCAAGTCTGTACGACACTACTGGGGAACACAGTCTGAAGATTAACAAACGCAAGCTATGGCCCTAGGATATTTAAAATGACAAGGCGCTTGTGAAAACTGAGAAGTAAATTTCAAAATCAGATCCATGCGACCAAACGAATAGCTAGGGCCTACTGACAGTGTTTCAAACCTTATCTGAAGACGATAACTCTCACAAATGAACTAACCCGGGGAACTGGAAGTAGTAATATACAGAGAAAATTTAGGCTATCAGATTCTGTAGCGCGGGCGAATCACGACATGAACCGGTAATAAATCTGCTCCAGACCTAGACGCGTCACATCCGCCAGATCCCTAAACAGCGCGCCTCAGATCTGCCGCTTTAAGCTCCAATCTACCCAACAACAGCTCGGGCGCCTAACCAAACCTCCAGATCCACGCACCCCAGACCCAAAATCGCAGGATAGAACCCCCCAGATCCACGCCCATTTCCCACTTCCTCACCCCAAAACTCCCTCGATATTTCAAATTAATTTGAAAAAAAAAATTTACCGATTCACACCAAGCAACAGATCAGACGGATCCAGACGGATTCACCGGAATTAAATGCGAGGAGGCGGCTGAGAAAACTTACGGTTGGCGAAATCCGGCTCGACGGAGCACCGTGGGAGTGTGGGGAGTGGTGGCGGCGAGGGGAAGCGAACGGCAGGGTCGGGTGAGGGGCATGGCGAAACATATATAGCCGTAGGAGGACCACCGCGGGGGGCAGGGGCCAGATCCGACGGCCAGCGCGCGCCGGTTCAAACAGCTGGACGGATCGGACGGTGGAGGTTTTCGCCTTTTTGAATTTCACCGTGGCGAGCGGACGGAACTGCCCCCGGCCGGGTGGGGGTATTTCGCTGGGTGGCACGGCTCAGTGTCGGTGTAGTTCTGGACCTGCTTTGCGGTCTGGTTTTGTAGACGTGGGGACGGACAGGTGGGGTATGGAGGGCGATGGGCCCGCGTGTCGGCGGGCGTGGGTGGCGTAGGGTGGGGTGGGGCGGTGGGGGTGGGTGGAGGTGGGAGTAGGAGCACGCTACCGCTGTGCTGGGCTCGTCGGCCGGGGTTCACACTGCAAGCTGGCTAGCTATGCCGTTCATGTATTTTTACTTTACCTCGGCACCAAAAAATAAAATAAAGGTCGTTCGGAGAGGAAACTGTGGACTGCGTTCTCGTCCTTTTTGTTGGGACTTTTGGGCGAACCAATATTAGGGAAGGTTGGTATTTGTTGCTAGAAGGTTAGAATTTCTCACGACTTGCTCCTGTTCAGGGCCGGCCCTGGCACGGGCCGGGTGCAAGACAAAAAAATAGTCCCGGCCCCTATATACAAAGAATACGAGTAAGATGATTTTTATATTCTAAAAATAGCAACTTAAACATCATAGTTATTTTTCAATTCTCAATGGACATAACAAAAACTACTCGTGATTTATTGGTGACAATGATCAACCCACAAAGCAACAACATTTGTCCAAGAAAATGACATCTCAACCAAAATAGCATTGCAAGCCAAGAGCCTATGGCGATTGATGGGCGAGGAGCAGGGAGAAAGAATGGAATGTGCTGAACAAGAAAACACTAACCTAGGGAGATAGTACTAACTTGCGAATCGTGGAAGGCTTTTGTGGAAATCAACAAATCAAGATTTTCGCATCCATAAGTTTAGTCAAAACGGCTATAAATCTTAATTAAAGAGCAGCGCCCCATCGTCGGCGATGATTGAGGAACAACAAAGGAGAACTTTTTGGTAAAACAAAGAAGAATTAATGGCTCATTAGCAGGATTCGTACTTCAGACCTCGCAGGTCGTTCATATTTTGCATGCTTGGACAAAGAAGAATTAATGGCTCATTAGCAGGATTCGTACTTCAGACCTCGCAGGTCGTTCATATTTTGCATGCTTGGACAAAACTTGCCAAATACTTCCTCCGTCCGTAAATAAATAAGTGGATGTTTAGCTTCAAACTTTGTCCATGAAAGATGTACTTTTACCTTTCCAATGCACTTTAAATTAGCAAAAATTACTTCTCTCTCATAGCACGGAAATCAAACCCGATAATATTTACCACATGTTATCATACATGCTCATACCTTATTGGAGGTGAAATAATGAAAGAGAGGAGATGTTGGTTTTCATCTTTTAAATGCAATTTTCTCTTCAATTAATAATATGTCTTGAAAAACAGTACGTCCATTCATTTGTGGACGTAGGGAGTATAGTGTGGTCCTTACTCCTTAGCATTTGGGGATTTTAGAGTAAAACAATTGAGGTTTGGTGCATGTTTCTACGAGGAATGGTTAGAATTTCCATTACATCATCATGCACTTTGATTCATGCGGCCACTCGCAACACAGCCGTGAGAAAACGCCCCTACATGCACAAGGGCGTTGTACTCCATGTTTCGAACCGTATAAGAGCATCTCCAGTCGCGTCCCCCAAACCGTCTCCCAAAAGGATTTGGGACGCGCCGGACAGAAAATGCGTTTCAGCCGCGTCCCCCAAAGCCCTTTTTTGGGACGGGGACGCACCGGGAACGCCGGACACAACGAAAAGCGAGGCGAACCGACGCGGGCCCGACCCGTCAGCGGCACAGGGAAAATTCGTCTCACACTCCCGCCAAATCCCGCCGCTCCCACCAAATCGCGCCTATACCGCCGCGCATTTCGAGCCTCCCAAAACATATCCCGCCGCCGATTCATTTCTCCTATCCCGCCGATTTGTTTCTCCCTCCCGCCGTCCACCCGCCGGCGCTACCCTCTCCACATGGCGCCGCCGACGTGCCCCCAAAAAGATGGCGAAGAAAGCGGCCAAGAAGCCGCCGGGCAATGGGACGAAAGGGGCGACAGCCGCCGTTCGCGAGGCCGCGGAAGGCGCCGGCTTTGAAGAAGAAGCCCGAAGGATGGACCGACGATCAATGGCAGCAAGATTGCCCGCGCCGGAAGCTATCGACGGCGGAGCGGAAAGGACGGAGGGCGGCGGAGGCCGGAGAAGAAGGCTCGGCGGCGCGCCGCACCGGCACATAATGGCCGGCCGTATCGCCGCCACCAACGCGAGCCCATATAGTACGAACGTGCCGGTGTACGTTCCGGAGTCTTCTCTCCGTCGTCATCCGCCTTCTACAACGACGGCCCCTCCGCACTCCCGGTGCGTGACGCCTAACTTGTCGCCGCACTACCGGGATGCGCCGCCGCACGGCGGCTTCAACCCCAACAACCTCTACTCCCCGGCGTACGAGCAGCGCGAGCCAGGACCCGGTCCGGACGGCGGCCCTTTCAACGGCCGCAGGGGTCCGCTCGAATACGACGGCGCCGGTGCTGAGGAGGACGACGGGGTTGAGGAGGAGGACGACGAGGAAGAGGACGGGGTGGAGGATGACGAGGAGGACGACGATGAGGACGAAGAGGGCGGCGAGGAAGAGGACGACGAGGGTGCCGGTGACGATGATCTCGTGGAGGTAGACGCGGACGGCGTGAGGACGAAGAAGAAGAAGAAGAAGAAGAAGAAGAAGAAGAAGAAGAAGAAGAAGAAGAAGAAGAAGAAGAAGAAGAAGAAGAAGAAGAAGAAGAAGAAGAAGGCGTCGGGCACACGAGGCCCGAAGTGGACGGTTCTGGAAGATCTTTGTCTGTGCGAGTCGTGGGCGACGGTGAGCCATGACTCCATCATCGGCGCCAACCAAAAAGCGGGAAGTATTGGGCGAGGATCAAGGCCGAGTTCGATGAGCGCAAGCCGATCAACGGCGACTACCGGAAAGTGCCAATGAAGAGGAGCCGAGAAGGCAATGTCGACGCGATGGGCCATCATCCAGGCGTCGGTGAACTCCTTCCATGGGTACCATCGGGACTTAGAGACCGGAGGCGACAGCCGGCGCCGACGTCGCCCAACCGGTACGACTCTTTCTTCCATAATCCGTAGCGCCTACATTGTGTTCGATGAAATGACTCTGCTTCCTTTGGTTAGTTTGATAGGGCCATGGATATGTACTCGAGGCACTCGGATGGGCATAAGCCGTTCGCGCCGATGCATTGCTATAGCAAGCTCAAAGTGAATGAGAAATGGCGGTTGACGCGCCTGTCGCCTTCCAAGGGGAAGGACGCCATTGATCTGGACGCGCCGCTGGCAACTTCGACAGGGCGTCCTACTGGCAACAAGGCCGCCTTGGCCGACGCTGCGTCGTCTGAGAAGACGCATGCGTCGATCACGAAATGCCTCGCCGACGTCTCCTCGACCTTTCTCTCCCGCGACAAGAAGACCGACCAAAGGTGGGCCGAGCTTCTCAAGAGGCAAGAGGAGAAGCCGGAGCTCAAGAAACGCAGGGACGACATGTCCCCGCCGAGAACGTCGACGGAGGGAATGTCTCCCCGGACGCGAGCGGCGCACAACTTCTTCAAAGGCCGGATCCTCGACGACATCGAAGCCAAAATGGCGGCGGCGGACGCGGCGGCCCCGGCAGCGGCATCGGCGGCAGCCGGCAGAGTGCAGCAAGAGCAGGCCGACGCGTCTTCTATCGCTACACCTGCGTCGGCCTATGCGTCGGCGACGGAGCGGACGAACCATCCACAAGCAACGGGCGGATCGCGACGAGGTCATCGTGCTCGACGGCCTGCGTCGACTCAGGATACGACGCCGTCGCCCAACCCCTTCCCCTTCTTCTAATTTGCATGCACCACCGGTCCGTAATATGATCGCGCGCCCAGTACTTTGATCGATCGCCGCTACTCGATCGCGACGAATCGGCGGGAACGATCTCTTTTGAATGCATCTATTTGAATTTCTGATTGGGGGCGGCGTTTGGGGGACGCGGCTGGGGAGCGACGTCCCCCAAACGCGGCACGAACAAAACACGTCCCCCAAACGCTCGATCCGGCGCGGTTTGGGGGACGGTTTGGGGGACGCGACTGGAGATGCTCTAAGGTGGACATTACAGTTTGAAGTCAAATCTTTAGCATATTTATTTAGCAAATTATTGAGAAATTGAGGTATCAGGTCAGGCCTATGATTTTCGCAGTTACAAATCCTCGCGGAAGTTTTGTTTTATCATGCGAGAATCAATTTATAATTGTAATTGCGAAAAAATCAATGTAAATAAATCAGTATTGTTTCTACAGGGTGCCGAGATACATGATCCAGATCCAATGTTTTATTCTACATTCATCCAACTCAATGTAAATCAATAGAAAAAATAATTTAAGTTTCCTCGAAATCACAACTGCTTTGTGAACAGTGAAAAACAACATTTTCTACAACCTGATGCTATTATAGATTCTTAGTTTTATTTTCACTATAAATCAATAGAAAAAATCATCCATGAAAGACTTGCTCAAATATCTATATGCGAGATTGCTTTTGAATCTTTTAAACTCGCTTGTGAAATTTGCATGAAAACAGAGGAGATCAAATGATCCCAGGAGTGAAAGGCTTGAGATCAACTTGACATAACTGAGTAGTAACAGAAAAAAGTTAACTCAATTCATGAAATTTATAAAAAGCCATTTTTGCCACAACTCTCGACGGTGCAAACACCTTGGCTCATGTTGCCGCGAAGGCCTGGTCTAGAGGCGGCGGCATGGGCCCACGATCATGGAGGTAGCGGTGCTGGGGAGGCTCAACATGGAAGGGGATAGTGGCGAGTAGTGGGCAGTCGACCACCTTCGCGTTGTGGGGCGATCTCGTATGTGCCCTCTAGATGATGCTAGTATGGGAGTTGGAGGCAAAGGAGCGGGCTCAATCTGGGCCTACACGCTCCCGGTACGGGACTTAGGGGTTGGGGTCTTCGCATGGTTGTCCCCTAGAGGAGGTGACTACCATCGCAAGCAGCCCTAGTCCATGCTAGAGAGGGTGGGAGGCCGCAATTTCTCATTTGGGTCGGAGATGGGATATATTAACGTTTCTCCAATTCGTGCGAAGTGTGGGCAGGTCACGACTTCGCAGCTAGGACATCAAGGTGTTGCGGGGATGGCGGTTCGAGGCTACGTGGATGTTGATGTCCAATCCTCGGAGGTGTGGAGATAAGCAACTATACGAATGAAAATCCTACCCGCGTTTGTCGGGCCAGCGATGATGATGGCCATGGGTGTTGTTCCCCTTCATCGAGGCATTACTAAGGTGAAAGGACACGGATGCCGCCTAGAGGGGGGCGAATAGGCGGTTTAAAACTTTTACGATTATGGCTTAACAAATGTAGAATAAAACTAGGGTTTAATTTGCCAAGCACAAATCCTATATAAGTAGGGTTCACCTATGTGCACCAACAACTTATGCTAAGCAATACAAGTAACTATGTGATAGCAAGATATATAACTTTAAGCACGTAGGCTATCACGAAGTAAAGTGCATAAGTACGTAAAGAGCTGGGGTATAGGAATAACCGAGGTGACGCGAAGACAACGATGAATCCCAAAGTTCACACTCTTGCGAGTGCTACTCTCCTTTTGTGCGGTGTGGAGGACAAGTCACTCCAAACCCCACGAAGGCCTCACCGTATTCTCTTCGAGAATTCCCACCAAAAGGGATATCCTCAATCCACTATATGGAACCTTAAGGGTGGTCACCGAACCCGCACAAACCTTGGGGCAATCTCAACAATTAAATTGGAGGCTCCTGATAAGTTCGCCACAAAAGCCTCACAAAGCTTGAGGAATCTTCACAACTTAATTGGAAGCCCCAAGAACACCACAAAGACCACTAAGTCGTCTAGGGTTCCAAGAACCCAAAGTAACGACCTTCTCGCTTTCACTTCCACGAATCACCGTAGAGAACTCAAACCGATGCACCAAATGAAATGGCAAGAACACCACAAAGATGCTCAGATCCTTCTCTCTCAAATTCCAACAAAGCTACAAAAGCTATTGGAGAAATACGAGAGGAAGAACAAATAAGAGGAGGAACACCAAATTTCTCCAAGATCAAAATCTAGTGGATTCCCCTCACAAAAAGAGGGATTTGATTGGTTAAGATGTAGATCTAGATCTCCTCTTTCTTTTCCCTTAAATAGGTGCAAGAATCATGGAGGGATTAGAGGGAGACGAAGCTTCTCAAGGTTAACAATGGAGTAGAGAGTGGAAGAAGTCACCAGCTCAAGGGGGAAGAAGGGGGGTTTATAGGTCCCCCCCCCCCCCCACAAAATATGACTGTTTTAGGTATTTTAGGCCTGGAGGTTTGGAGATTCCGCCCCCATACTATAGAGTCTCCGGCCCTGGGAGAGATAGAAATTGTTGAAACTGAAATAGGCGTAACTTTAGCATTCAGATTCCGATTTTGATGATCTTGGGCTTGTTTTGAAGCTAGGAACAAACTCTACAAGATCATGCAGAGAACCATCATAGTCCAATACAGGATCATAAGATAAAGCGGGGAAATGTTTAACCTCAAACCGATAACACCTCCAAAATGGAAAATACAACAACTTGAGTTAGGAAACTCGAGTTTAGGTGAAACCAATTTTGTTGGAAATACGAGAACAATTGATATCCCACAAAGAGTGAAAATCTTAAGAACAAGTGGGGTATATTTTTCCAAGAATGTAGAGGTGAAAACTCTCAATACAAAGAACCGGGAAAAAGTCCAATATCGAAAACGCAACAACTGATTCATGTGGAATCTGTTTTCGATGAACTAGAGCTTGTCATGAGAATAAGCACAAGCTCTAAAACACAACATGGATAAAATCCAAATAACAACCAAGAAATATGATGCAAGGATGCAAAGATTTGAGCTCACCCCAAATGATACGATCGAGTTACTCACTTGCCCCTTGGTAGTGCGGCAACTAACCTATAACCCGATCTCCCAACTAAACCATGAGACCAGTAAGAAAGAAACCATATCAAGACAAAACATTAATCGTGCGCATTCAACTTGATCTTGATGATAACGATCTTGATCGCAACAAGGTGGAACACCTTTCTTGATTATGCTTGCTTGATGAAGTCTTTCGAGTGCTCCTCCATAATTCACTGTGGAAGAGATTATTATTCGACGCATCTTCACATATTCATGATCACCATATGGATAGCAAGCTTCAAGCATATGATCTCTTCGAGTTGGCTCCTCTTGAACTTGCACTTCATTTCTTCATTCTTCATCATGTTGATGTATTGAAGATACACATGAGAACTCACCCAATCGTCTTCTTCAAGAATACTTATCACTTGATATTCATCACATTCTTCTATTTGCAACCTTGAAGCCAACATATGTTTCAAGTATCACCTATGTACAAATCCTACACATATGACTCAATGCAAAGATTAGTCCATAGGGATTGTCATTAATTATCAAAACCACACATGGGGGCTCCATACACATTCATAAGGTGTGTGGCCATCGCCCTCGCTCACTTGGAGGTTGTAGTTGTCTCCGGGCGTAATCCTAAATTCAGAGAAGAGTCAACACGATGGCGGCATCCTCGATGTCGTCCCTTTGTTGGGAGCGTCGTGTTGGAGACACGACTTGGAGGTCCTACGTTGTGCTCCTTTGGTGTTTGATGTTGTCTAAGATTTGTAAGTTGTTGGCAATGAGTTTAAGATAGTGCCTTCCTCATGATTATTTAAGTCCCTCAATCCATTGCCACATCTTTTCACACATAAAGAGTGGATGGTGCGTCAACAAGGAAAGTTTATGGAAGATGTGGTTCGGTTATCGGCGTCGGCCGAGACGTGATTTTAGTTTAGGACAGATTGTTTTTCTTTATAGTTGTATTGTCGATGTATCATCGTTGGTGGTTGTATTAGGACTAATCCGAGCATGGAGTTCATGCTAACTTCGTTGTTCGCAGGAAGTTGTAGTTGTCTTATACTAACAATTCTACCGGAAACAACAAATGGAGCTTCTCCATGGTGGCCTTTTTTTTGAAACTTTTGAAATAGATATTTGTGAGTTTCAAAAAATTCAGAACACAAAATTAGGTGTAGATAATGTTGAACTCAACTAGTGCGCAAAATCTCAGTTTATATTCTAGGATGCACACAAATTACAAAGATGACAATTTTTCAAGCTTATCCTAAATTCAACTTATTTCGGATTGGTTTTTTGCACACTATGAGGTTTCATTATTATGCACACCAAAGAATTTTACCCAATTTTTTTCAAACTCCCAATGGTCATTTTTAAATTTTGCAGAAGACGAGCTATTGTCCATTCCCCAATTGTACCTTTTATAATAACGAGTAATTTGTGTAATATCCCAGGTTTGGAGGCTACAAAATGAGAGAACACCAAAGTGTGCATTGCATTCATGCATAGAAAATCCAGGAAATTTCGCGCGTTTGTTTAAAACTGTCAAAGGGGTCGAGGTTTCTCTTGTATCGGTGGAATTGAGTTAGTCATCGATGTGAGTGTGACAAATTTCGACATGACCTTTGCGAATTCTTTTGGTTGCGGGAGAAATAATTTGAATTGTGTATGAAATAAGAATTCAAACAAGAATTTGAATTCTAAACATAATACTATATAAAATATTAAAGATAAAATGCAATGTAAAATTTGCAATGGATAAAGAATGTAATATTTATTACATTTATCATTATACAATTAATTGAAAGTCCCATACAAGAAATCCAAATACAAAAAATTCAATACTCTAAAATAAGACGTGTGTCAACTACACGCCAGCACATCACTTGGTGTATTTCAGCACAACTTTGTTCTGGACCATGTATGCACATGATCCAGTAAGCATCTCCACTAATCAAAGCAATAGAAGCATACATACAAGCTCACGATAAAGCCATCAAGCAAAGCACCAATCTGCAAGCAATAATACTTGTATCTTGCATATCTCACTAAAAGGGTAAGCAAGTGTTAACTGAACTGTCAAAGTTTTAGGAGTCATTCTTTTATGCCTGGATGAGTAAATCATCCAAACCGGGGGCATCACAAATATACAGCAACAAGTAGAGCTACTAGTCTAAAGCCAACAAAACTAGAATCCTTATCAGACCATTTCTTTCAAATCTTATAATTGAATTCAATGGAAAAGAGAAGTGCAGTTCGTCAGTGTTAAGTAACAGCAGTTCACACACATGCCAGGGTAGTTAATTATCCAAATTGAGGCACTTTAGGAAGCACAACCACCATACCGATCACTGGGAGCACTGGATTATCAAGCAGTAAACTATACACCTCATGACAACGGAATCATAGATAGGGTAATGGAGAGGAAATAGCTCATAGTGAAATACTTAGGGAGTAGGTGATGTAGGCGATGCCGGGGTTGCATCCGCGACACCGTTCCGTCGGCGTCGAGGTCGAGGATGCAGTGGGAACATCAACATCACCACCACAATCATCACAACAGCACCACCAGTACGTCGACGCCGAGGGTGCGTTTGCAGCGCCGTTCATTGATACGTCTCAAACGTATCTATAATTTCTTATGTTCCATGCTACTTTATTGATGATACTCACATGTTTTATACACATTATATGTCATTATTATGCGTTTTCCGGAACTAACCTATTGACGAGATACCGAAGTGTCGGCTCTCGTTTTCTGCTGTTTTTGGTTTCGAAATCCTAGTAAGGAAATATTCTCGGAATTGGACGAAATCAACGCCCAGAGTCTTAGAATTGGACGAAGCTTCCAGAACACCCGAGAGCCGCCAGAGGGGAGCCCTGGGGGCCCCACACACCAGGCTGGCGCGGCCAGGGTGTGGGCCGCGCCCCCCTGTTGTGTCGTCGCCTCGTCGACCTTCCGACTCCGCCTCTTCGCCTATATAAAGGTCCCTGACCTAAAACTTCGATACGGAAAAGCCACGGTACGAGAAACCTTCCAGAGCCGCCGCCATCGCGAAGCCAAGATCCGGGGGACGAGAGTCTCCGTTCCGGCACGCCGCCGGACGGGGAAGTGCCCCCGGAAGGCATCTCCATCGACACCACCGCATCTTCATCAACGCCGCTCGTCTCCCATGAGGAGGGAGTAGTTCTCCATCGAGGCTAAGGGCTGTACTGCGTAGCTATGTGGTTAATCTCTCTCCTATGTACTTCAATACAATGATCTCATGAGCTGCCTTACATGATTGAGATTCATATGAGTTTTGTATCACTATTAGTCTATGTGCTACTCTTGTGATGTTATTAAAGTAGTCTATTCCTCCTTCTCGGTGTAATGGTGACAGTGTGTGCATCGTGTAGTACTTGGCGTTGGCTATGATCATAATCTCTTGTAGGTTATGGAGTTAATTATTACTATGATAGTATTGATGTGATTTATTCCCCCTTCGTAGTGTGATGGTGACCAGTGTGCATGCTATGTTAGTACTCGGTTTAAATTGCAAAGATCTATTATGCTCTAAAGGTTACTTAAATATGAATGTCGAATGTTGTGGAGCTTGTTAACTCCGGCATTGAGGTGCTCTCGTAGCCCTACACAACGAAAGGTGTTCATTATCAAACAAGAGTATATGTAGCACAAAGGAAGAGAACTTATTTATTTATGTGATCAATGTTGAGAGTGTCCACTAGTGAAAGTATGATCCCTAGGCCTTGTTTCCAAATACCGCAATCATCGCTTATTTACTCGTTTTGCCGCATCTTTACTTTCTCGCAATATTACTACCATCAACCGCACGCCACTAAGCTATTTTCTGCCGCCGTTACTACTCGCTCATATTCATTCATATCACTTGTATTTCACTATCTCTTCGCCGAACTAGTGCACCTATACATCCGACAAGTGTATTAGGTGTGTTGGGGACACAAGAGACTTCTTGTATCGTGATTGCAGGGGTTGCTTGAGAGGGATATCTTTGACCTCTTCCTCCCCGAGTTCGATAAACCTTGGGTGATCCACTTAAGGGAAACTTGCTCGCTGTTCTACAAACCTCTGCTCTTGGAGGCCCAACACTGTCTACAAGAATAGAAGCACCCGTAGACATCAAGCACTTTTCTGGCGCCGTTGCCGGGGAGGAAAGGTAAAAGGAATTCATACTCCGGTCCCAGGTAAAAGTACTTTTGTAGCGCCATTGTGTGAGTGTTCGAAGCTATTTCCTTTAGATCCTGCAATTGCATCTTTTTGTTTCTTGTTAAACACTAGTAAGGCATAATGGAAAACATCTGTGAGCTTTTTGTACTATTTCCGAGTCAAGACATGAATGGTTTAATGCGAAAATTAAAAAACCTATGGAATCTTATTTGCATGCTAGTAGCAATGATATTAGTATGAACGCTTTGAACACCATTGTTGCTAATGATATAGAAAGTTCTAAGCTTGGGGAAGCTCGGTTTTCATGATCTTTTTAGTCCCCCAAGCATTGAGGAGAAAATTTTCTTTGATGATACTTTACCTCCTATTTATGATGATTATAATGATAGTGGTCTTTTGGTGCCGCCTACTATGGAGAGTAAATTTTATTATGATGATATTATGCCTCCTATATTTGATGATGAGAATAATAATGATAGCTACTTTGTTGAATTTGCTCCCACTACAATTAATAAGAATGACTATGCTTATGTGGAGAGTAATAATTTTATGCATGAGACTCATGATAAGAATGTTTCATTTGATAGTTATATTGTTGAGTTTGCTCATGATGCTACTGGATATTATTATGAGAGAGGAAAATATGGTTGTAGAAATTTTCATGTTACTAAAACACCTCTCTATATGCTGAAATTTTTGAAGTTACACTTGTTTTATCTTTCTATGCTTGTTGCATTATGCTTCATGAATTTGTTTATTTACAAGATTCCTATGCATAGGAAGCATGTTAGGCTTAAATTTGTTTTTAATTTGCTTCTTGATGCTCTCTTTTGCTTCAACTCTTATTTCTTGGGAGTGCATCATTAAAACTGCTGAGCCCATCTTAATGGCTATAAAGAAAGCACTTCTTGGGAGATAACCCATGTGTTTATTTTACTACAGCAATTTTGTTTTATATTTGAGTCTTGGAAGTTGTTACTACTGTAGCAACCTCTCCTTATATTTATTTTATTGCATTTGTTGTGCCAAGTAAAGTCTTTGATAGTAAAGTCAATACTAGATTTGGATTACTGCGCGTAAACGCGATTTCTTGCTGTCACGAATTTGGGTATGATTCTCTCGTAGGTAACTCGAAAAATCTGCCAATTTACGTGCATGATCCTCGGATATGTACGCAACTTTCATTCAATTTGAGCATTTTCATCTGAGCAAGTCTAGTGCCTCTTTAAAATTCGTCTTTACGGATCGTTCGTTTTGACAGATTCTGCCTTTTATTTCGCATTGCCTCTTTCGTTGTGTTGGATGGATTTCTTTGTTCCATTACCTTCCAGTAGCTTTGAGCAATGTCCGAAGTGTTAAGAATGATTGTGTCACCTCTGAATATGTGAATTTTTGATTATGCACTAACCCTCTAATGAGTTTGTTTTGAGTTTGGTGTGGAGGAAGTTTTCAAGGGTCAAGAGAGGAGGATGATACAATATGATCAAGAAGAGTGAAAAGTCTAAGCTTGGGGATGCCCCCGTGGTTCATCCCTGCATATTTCAAGAAGACTCAAGCATCTAAGCTTGGGGATGCCCAAGGCATCCCCTTCTTCATCGACAACTTATCGGGTTTACGCTCTTGAAACTATATTTTTATTCGGTCACATCTTATGTACTTTACTTGGAGCGTCCGTGTGCTTTTATTTTTGTTTTGTTATTTTCATTCTCCGAATAAATGCTTGTGTGGGAGAGAGACACGCTCCGCTGGTTCATATGAACACATGTGTTCTTCGCTTTATCTTTAATGTTCATGGCGAAGGTTGAAACCGCTTCGTTAATTGTTATATGGTTGGAAACAGAAAATGCTGCATGTGGTAATTGGTATAATGTCTTGAATAATTTGATACTTGGCAATTGTTGTGCTCATATAGTCATGTTTAAGCTCTTGCATCATGTACTTTGCACCTATTAATGAAGAACTACATAGAGCTTGTTAAAATTTGGTTTGCATGATTAGTTTCTCTAGAGTCTAGATATTTTCTGGTTAAGGTGTTTGAACAACAAGGAGACGATGTAAAGTCTTATAATGCTTACAATATGTTCATATGTGAGCTTTGCTGCACCTTTTATACTTGAGTTTGCTTCAAACAACCTTGCTAGCCTAGCCTTGTACTGGGAGGGAATACTTCTCGTGCATCCAAATCCTTGAGCCAAATACTATGCCATTTGTGTCCACCATACCTACCTACTACATGGTAGTTCTCTGCCATTCCAAAGTAAATTACTACATGTGCTACCTTTAAACAATTCAAAACTTTATTACTCCTTATTTGTGTCAATGTTTTATAGCTCATGAGGAAGTATGTGGTGTTTTATCTTTCAATCTTGTTGGGCAGCCTTTCACCAATGGACTAGTGGCTTCATCCGCTTATCCAATAATTTTGCAAAAAGAGCTGGCGCGGGGTTTCCAGCCTCAATTAATCAACCTTCATTAATAATTCTCTTCACATGTTTTGCTCGATTCATCGATAAGCAACTTAATTTTGCAAATAGACACTCCTTCATGGTATGTGAATGTTGGAAGGC
Source organism: Lolium rigidum (assembly GCF_022539505.1). NCBI lineage: Eukaryota > Viridiplantae > Streptophyta > Magnoliopsida > Poales > Poaceae > Lolium > Lolium rigidum. The sequence goes on from NC_061511.1 coordinate 268,729,117, forward strand.
ACTCGAGGATTCGGTTAGCCATGGCTTGTGTAAGCAAAAGGTTGGGAGGAGTGTCAACCATAAATAAAACTAAAATACATGTGTAAACAAAAGAGAAGAGGGATGATCTACCTTGTCTGGTAGAGATAACGTCCTTCATGGGAGCCGCTCTTTGAAAGTCTGTTTGGCAAGGGGGTTAGAGTGCCCACTACCATTCGTTGACAACAACAAACACCTCTCAAAACTTTACTTTTATGCTCTCTATATGATTTCAAAACTTAAAAAGCTCTAGCACATGATTTAATCCCTGCTTCACTCTGCGAAGGGCCTATCTTCTACTTTATTGTTGAGTCAGTTTGCCTATTCTTTCTACCTTAGAAGCAAACACTTGTATCAACTGTGCATTGATTCTTACATGTTTACCTATTGCACTTGTTATATTGCTTTGTGTTGACAATTATCCATGAGATATACATGTTGAAGTTGAAAGCAACCGCTGAAACTTAATCTTCCTTTGTGTTGCTTCAATACCTTTACTTTGAATTTATTGCTTTATGAGTAACTCTTATGCAAGTCTTATTGATGCTTGTCTTGAAAGTATTATTCATGAAAAGTCTTTGTTATATGATTCATTTGTTTACTCATTATCTTTGCCATTGCTTCGAATCGCTGCATTCATCTCATATGCTTTACAATAGTATTGATCAAGATTATGATAGCATGTCACTTCGAAATTATCCTTGTTATCGTTTACCTACTCGAGGCGAGTAGGAACTAAGCTTGGGGATGCTTGATACGTCTCAAACGTATCTATAATTTCTTATGTTCCATGCTACTATTATTGATGATACTCACATGTTTTATACACATTATATGTCATTATTATGCATTTTCCGGAACTAACCTATTGACGAGATGCCGAAGTGCCGGTTCTCGTTTTCTGCTGTTTTTGGTTTCGGAAATCCTAGTAAGGAAATATTCTCGGAATTGGACGAAATCAACGCCCGTAGTCTTAGAATTGGACGAAGCTTCCGGAACACCCGAGAGCCGCCGGAGGGGAGCCCCGGGGGCCCACACACCAGGCCGGCGCGGCCGGGGTGTGGGCCGCGCCGCCATTGTGTCGTCGCCTCGTCGACCTTCCGACTCCGCCTCTTCGCCTATATAAAGGTCCCCGACCTAAAACCTCGATACGGAAAAGCCACGGTACGAGAAACCTTCCGCAGCCGCCGCCATCGCGAAGCCAAGATCCGGGGACAGGAGTCTCTGTTTCGGCACGCCGTCGGGACGGGAAGTGCCCCCGAAGGCATCTCCATCGACACCACCACCATCTTCATCAACGCTGCTCGTCTCCCATGAGGAAGGAGTAGTTCTCCATCGAGGCTAAGGGCCGTACCGGTAGCTATGTGGTTAATCTCTCTCCTATGTACTTCAATACAATGATCTCATGAGCTGCCTTACATGATTGAGATTCATATGAGTTTTGTATCACTATTAGTCTATGTGCTAGTCAAGTGAGTTTTACTTATGTGATCTCCGGAGACTCCTTGTCCCACGTGTGTAAAGGTGACGGTGTGTGCACCGTGTGGGTCTCTTAGGCTATATTTCACAGAATACTTATTCACTGTTGAATGGCATAGTGAGGTGCTTATTTATATCTCTTTATGATTGCAATGTGTTTGTATCACAATTTATCTATGTGCTACTCTAGCAATGTTATTAAAGTAGTTTTATTCCTCCTCGCACGTGTGCAAAGGTGACGATGTGTGCATCGTGTTAGTACTTGGTTTTATGCTATGATTATGATCTCTTGTAGATTATGAAGTTAACTATTGCTATGATAATATTGATGTGATCTATTCCTCCTACATATGCATGAAGGTGACGAGTGTGCATGCTATGCTAGTACTTGGTTTAGTCTTTTGATCTATCTTACACTAAAGGTTACTAAAATATGAGCATTATTGTGGAGCTTGTTAACTCCGGCATTGAGGGTTCGTGTAATCCTACGCAATGTGTTCATCATCCAACAAGAGTGTAGAGTATGCATTTATCTATTCTGTTATGTGATCAATGTTGAGAGTGTCCACTAGTGAAAGTCTAATCCCTAGGCCTTGTTCCTAAATATCGCTATCGCTGCTTGTTTCTTGTTTCTTGTGTTACTACGCTGCGTTACTACTGTTGCGTTACTCTCTGCTTGTTTCTTGTCTGGGCAAAGCACTTTTACGGTGCCGTTGCTACTTGCTTATTCATACCACCTGTATTTCACTATCTCTTCGCCGAACTAGTGCACCTATTAGGTGTGTTGGGGACACAAGAGACTTCTTGCTTTGTGGTTGCAGGGTTGCATGAGAGGGATATCTTTGACCTCTTCCTCCCTGAGTTCGATAAACCTTGGGTAATCCACTTAAGGGAAACTTGCTGTTGTTCTACAAACCTCTGCTCTTGGAGGCCCAACACTGTCTACAAGAATAGAAGCTCCCGTAGACATCAATTATCACCAAATGGACGGCAAGCTTCAAGCATGTGATTCACTCAAGATGCTCATCTTGAACTTGCCCAACTCAACCTTGTATCTTCTCATACTCACATAAGATAGAGCATGGCTAATATTGAGTTCCACATAAGAACTCCATCTTCATTTCTTCTTCTTGATCATATCACATATATATCTTCATACCGATGATCTTGATGCCAATACACAAGGTATACCTTTATCTTCATGGCATCCATACTTGAATCCAACACATGGAGAGCAAGTAGTACCTATGGAATATTCCTTCATATAAACTCAATGAAAACATTAGTCCATAGGGGTTGTCATTAATTACCAAAACCACACATAGGGGCAATGTACCCTTACACTTGCAACTTGTAAGATATAATTTACATAACTCATATGCTTTATTACTACCGTTGACAAAATTGTTTCATGTTTTCAAAATAAAAGCTCTAGCACAAATATAGCAATCGATGCTTTCCTCTTTGAAGGACCATTCTTTTTACTTTTATGTTGAGTCAGTTCACCTATTTCTCTCCACCTCAAGAAGCAAACACTTGTGTGAATTGTGCATTGATTTCTACATACTTGCATATTGCACTTGTTATATTACTCTATGTTGACAATTATCCATGAGATATACATGTTACAAGTTGAAAGCAACCGCTGAAACTTAATCTTCCTTTGTGTTGCTTCAATACCTTTACTTTGATTTATTGCTTTATGAGTTAACTCTTATGCAAGACTTATTGATGCTTGTCTTGAAGTACTATTCATGAAAAGTCTTTGCTTTATGATTCACTTGTTTACTCATGTCGTTACCATTGTTTTGATCGCTGCATTCATTACATATGTTTACAAATAGTATGATCAAGGTTATGATGGCATGTCACTTCAGAAATTATCTTTGTTATCGTTTTACCTGCTCGGGACGAGCAGAACTAAGCTTGGGGATGCTGATACGTCTCCGACGTATCGATAATTTCTTATGTTCCATGCCACATTATTGATGATATCTACATGTTTTATGCACACTTTATGTCATATTCGTGCATTTTCCGGAACTAACCTATTAACAAGATGCCGAAGAGCCGATTCGTTGTTTTCTGCTGTTTTTGGTTTCAGAAATCCTAGTAACGAAATATTCTCGGAATTGGACGAAATCAACGCCCAGGGTCCTATTTTGCCACGAAGCTTCCGGAAGACCGAAGAGGAGTCGAAGTGGGGCCACGAGGAGCCGCCACCATAGGGCGGCGTGGCCCAGGCCCTGGCCGCGCCGACCTATGGTGTGGGGCCCTCGTGTGGCCCCCCACGTTGCCCTTCCGCCTACTTAAAGCCTCCGTCGCGAAACCCCCAGTACCGAGAGCCACGATACGGAAAACCTTCCAGAGACGCCGCCGCCGCCAATCCCATCTCGGGGGATTACGGAGATCTCCTCCGGCACTCTGCCGGAGAGGGGATTCATCTCCCGGAGGACTCTTCACCGCCATGGTCGCCTCCGGAGTGATGAGTGAGTAGTTCACCCCTGGACTATGGGTCCATAGCGGTAGCTAGATGGTTGTCTTCTCCTCATTGTGCTTCATTGTTGGATCTTGTCGAGCTGCCTAACATGATCAAGATCATCTATACGTAATGCTATATGTTGTGTTTGTCGGGATCCGATGGATAGAGAATACTATGTTATGTTAATTATCAAGTTATTACCTATGTGTTGTTTATGATCTTGCATGCTCTCCGTTATTAGTAGAGGCTACGGCCAAGTTTTTGCTCTTAACTCCAAGAGGGAGTATTTATGCTCGATAGTGGGTTCATGCCTCCATTGATATCGCGGGACGGTGACGAGAAAGTTCTAAGGTTGTGGATGTGCTTGTTGCCACTAGGGATAAAACATTGATGCTATGTCTAAGGATGTAGTTGTTGATTACATTAGGCACCATACTTAATGCAATTGTCTGTTGCTTTGCAACTTAATACTGGAAGGGGTTCGGATGATAACCTGAAGGTGGACTTTTTAGGCATAGATGCAGTTGGATGGCGGTCTATGTACTTTGTCGTAATGCCCAATTAAATCTCACTATACTTATCATGACATGTATGTGCATTGTTATGCCCTCTCTATTTGTCAATTGCCCGACTGTAATTTGTTCACCCAACATGCTTTTATCTTATGGGAGAGACACCTCTAGTGAACTATGGACCCCGGTCCATTCTTTTATACTTGAAATACAAATCTGCTGCAATACTTGTTCTTTCTTGTTTCTCGCAAACAATCATCTTCCACACAATACGGTTAATCCTTTGTTACGGCAAGCCGGTGAGATTGACAACCTCACTTGTTTCGTTGGGGCAAAGTACTTTGGTTGTGTTGTGCAGGTTCCACGTTGGCGCCGGAATCTCCGGTGTTGCGCCGCACTACATCCCGCCGCCATCAACCTTCAACGTGCTTCTTGGCTCCTCCTGGTTCGATAAACCTTGGTTTCTTTCTGAGGGAAAACTTGCTGCTGTGCGCATCATACCTTCCTCTTGGGGTTCCCAACGAACGTGTGAGTTACACGCCAGCATCCCCCTTGGCCCCCCTCCGGCTCTCCTTCGGTGTTCTGGAACATTCCGGGGAAAATAAGGCCTTGGGCTTTTGTTTCGTCGAATTCCGAGAATATTGCCCGAACAGCCTTTCTGGAACCAAAAACGGCAGAAAACAGGAACTGGCACCTCGGCATCTTGTTAATAGGTTAGTTCCGGAAAATTCATAAAAACATTATAAAGTGTGAGCGAAACATGTAGGTATTGTCATAAAACTAGCATGGAACATCAGAAATTATAGATACGTTGGAGACGTATCAAGAATCCCCAAGCTTAGTTCCTGCTCGCCCTCGTGTAGGTAAACAATAACAAGAATAATTTCTGAAGTGACATGCTACTAACATAATCTTGATCATACTATTGTAAAGCATATGAGATGAATGAAGTGATTCAAAGCAATTGTAAAGACAATGACTAAACAACTGAATCATATAGCAAAGACTTTTCATGAATAGTACTTTCAAGACAAGCATCAATACGACTTGCATAGGAGTTAACTCATAAAGCAATAATTCTTAGTAGAAAGTTTTGAAGCAACAAAAAGGAAGATATAAGTTTCAGCGGTTGCTTTCAACTTCAACATGTATATCTCATGGATAATTGTCAATTCAAAGTAATATGATGAATGCAAATAAGCAAGTATGTAGGAATCAAGGCACATAGTTGACACAAGTGTTTGCTCCTAAGATAGAAAGAAGTAGGTAAACTGACTCAACATAAAGTAAAAGAATGGGCCCTTCGCAGAGGGAAGCATGGATTACTGTTTTTGTGCTAGAGCTTTTCATTTTGAAAACATAGAAACAATTTTGTCAACGGTAGTAATAATTCATATGTGTTATGCATAAGATGTCCTATAAGTTGCAAGCCTCATGCATCGAGTACCAATAGTGCTCGCACCTTGTCCTAATTAGCTTGGATTTACATGGATTATCATTGCATAACATATATTTCAACCAAGTGTCACAAAGGGGTACCTCTATGCCGCCTGTACAAAGGTCCAAGGAGATAGATCGCATTTGATTTCTCGTTTTTGATAGATCTCAACTTAGGACATCCATACCGGGACAACATAGACAACAGATAATGGACTCCTCTTTAATGCATAAGCATTCAACAACAGATAATATTCTCATAAGAGATTGAGGATTAATGTCGAAACTGAAACTTCCACCATGATTCATGGCTTTAGTTAGCGGCCCAATGTTCTTCTCTAACAACATGCATACTTAAACCATTTGATCATGATAAATCACCCTTACTTCAGACAAGACGAACATGCATAGCAACTCACATGATATTCAACAAAGGTGTAATAGTTGATGGCGTCCCCAGAAACATGGTTACCGCTCAACAAGCAACTTATAAGAAATAAGACACATAAGCTACATATTCAATACCACAATAGTTTTTAAGGCTATTTTCCCATGAGCTATGTATTGCAAAAGACAAGGGATGAAATTTTAAAGGTAGCACTCAAGTAATTTACTTTGGAATGGCAGAGAAATACCACGTAGTAGGTAGGTATGGTGGACACAAATGGCATAGTTTTTGGCTCAAGGATTTGGATGCACGAGAAGTATTCCCTCTCAGTACAAGGCTTTGGCTAGCAAGGTTGTTTGAAGCAAACACAAGTATGAACCGGTACAGCAAAACTTACATAAGAACATATTGCAAGCATTATAAGACTCTACACTATCTCCTTGTTGTTCAAACACTTCACCAGAAAATATCTAGACTTTAGAGAGACCAATCATGCAAATCAAATTTCGCTCTATGGTTGTTCTTCATTAATAGGTACAAAGTACATGATGCAAGAGCTTAAACATGATCTATTGAGCAAAACAATTGCCAAGTATCAAATTATTCAAGATAATATACCAATTATCACATGAAGCATTTTCTGTTTCCAACCAAATAGCGATGAACGAAGCAGTTTCAACCTTCGCCATGAACATTAAAAGTAAAGCTAAGAACACCAGTGTTCATATGAACGAGCGGAGCGTGTCTCTCTCACGCACAAGCATGAATTTATTCAGAGAATGAAAATAACAAAACGAAAATAAAAGCACACAGACGCTCCAAGTAAAGTACATAAGATGTGACGGAATAAAAATATAGTTTCACTAGAGGTGACCTGATAAGTTGTCGATGAAGAAGGGGATGCCTTGGGCATCCCCAAGCTTAGATGCTTGAGTCTTCTTGAAATATGCAGGGATGAACCACGGGGGCATCCCCAACAAGCTTAGACTTTTCACTCTTCTTGATCATATTGTATCATCCTCCTCTCTTGATCCTTGAAAACTTCCTCCACACCAAACTCAAAACAAACTCATTAGAGGGTTAGTGCATAATCAAAAATTCACATATTCGGAGGTGACACAATCATTCTTAATACTTCGGACATTGCTCAAAGCTACTGAAAGTTAATGGAACAAAGAAATCCATTCAACATAGCAAAAGAGGCAATGCGAAATAAAAGGCAGAATCTGTCAAAACAGAACAGTCCGTAAAGATGAATTTTTCAGGGGCACTTAACTTGAAAAATCTCAAATTTAATGAAAGTTGCGTACATATCTGAGGATCACACACGAAAATTGGCAGATTTTTCTGAGTTACCTACAGAGAGGTCTACTCAAATTCGTGACAGCAAGAAATCTGTTTCTGTGCAGTAATCCAATTCTAGTATCAACCTTACTATAAAAGACTTTACTTGGCACAACAATGCAATAAAATAAAGATAAGGAGAGGTTTCTACAGTAGTAACAACTTCCAAGACACAACAAAACAGTAGCAGAATAAACACATGGGTTATCTCCCAAGAAGTGCTTTCTTTATAGCCATTAAGATGTGCTCAGTAATTTTAGTGATGCTCGCACAAGAAATAAGAGTTGAAGCAAAAGAGAGCATCAAAATCAAATAATAAACACTTTTAAGTCTAACCCACTTCCTATGAAAAGGAATCTTGTAAATAAACAAGTCATGTAGACATAATGCAACAAGCATAGAAAAGTAACACAAGCGCAATTTCAAGATTCTCAACATAAAGAGGGAAAACTTAATATTATTAAGATGCATATAACCATGTTTCCCTCTCTCATAATAACTTTCAGTAGCAACATGAACAAACTCAATAATATAACTATCACATGAAACATTCTTATCATGAGCTACATGCATAAAATTATGGGATTTCTATTTTCGTGCCCTCGGTTCCTTAGTTGTGCTCAGTTTTCCCCAGCTCCTTAGTTTTTCCTCAGTTTTCCCCAAGACCTTGTCTGAAACCATCACAGATGCTATAACGGCTGGTTGCCCGACGGTTGACCGTTATCTTCGACTAGTGGGGCCACGTAGAGCCCGCAAAGACACGTCGGACCATCCATCTTTGTTTGACCGTAAGCATCGTCGTATCCCCGACCAAAACACGCACGAGTGGGGCTTCGGTATATCGAATGACAAGTGGGCCATGGCGCTGATACAAGGGGCAATACACGGGTAGGAATAGATTTTTAAACGGAGCTCTACAAGCGATGGCACGGAGGAGGTGGCCTGCGGGGTGCCGAGATGAGATCGACGTCCACAAAGAAATGCATGAGGCGAGACCAGACGCATTAGATAGATATGAACTAGACGCGTTTAACCATGCAAAGAAGAGAAGAAATGGTCGACGACATCGACGACTACCTCAAAACTTTGACTGACCGTGTCCGACACGAACGCGAGCAATGTAGAGAAAACTAGTGTCTCTCCTTTCTCGGCGTGTATAGATGGGTGCTAGAAGAGTGTGGTGGCGAAGGGAAAGACCTCGCGGTGGTCACGTGGCGTCCGAGCGATAGCGGGCGGCGTGGCCGTGCCCACGTCGGCGTGGATGCATGTTCGGCATTGGCATCGGCATGTACGTTCGGCATTGACCTCGGCGGTATCTCCGGTGTGTCGGTGATCGAATGAGGGGACGGGATTGAGGGTGCATCCCGACGGTGACCTAGCGGTGGCGTCGAGCATAGCCGCTTCGACCATGCCGATATCGGCATCGGAAAAGTTTGGAGGCTGTGGTGCTCGAATCAAAGAGGGATTTGTTTCTTGTACGCCAAAAGTGATTTGAAACAAGTTTCGTGTTGAAGGTTAGGTAACGAAAGTTTGTAACTAAGCCCAAAACTATACTAGCGCCATGGTGAGGTTCTTTTTGATAGAGCTATACGGTTGGGCAAACTTTTTTGACACTTTTTAGATAGGGTTCCTTGTTGTTACACGTATGGCATCATGTATGGCAAATTTGGGATCATTTGGAGATGTTCGAAAAAATCACTTTGCTTAAACGCATGCCATTTCGTCTCACTGAAACCAGCTTTTCTAACAAGGTGATTTCTACCTCCTCTAAATGACCTCAAATTTCATACAGCTGATCTTCTATACATAGATAGATAAATTGTTTCGTTTTTATATTTTTCGAACTTTTTATTTCCCTTTATAATATCCAATTGATTTTCAGGTCAAAACCTCGAAAAACAGCATCATGTATGGCATCATTTTCGCCATAAATTTCAAATTTTGTGAAACTTTCCCTTTTAGATATTCCTTGTTGTTATAGATATGGCATAATGTATGCCAAATTTGGTTAGGTCTCACTGAAACCAGCTTTTGTAACAAGTTAGGTTTTTTCGACCTTCTCAAAAGGGATTTTTTTCTACCTTTTCTAAATGACCTCAAAAATCATACAGACGATCTTCTATACAAAGATAGGTAGATTGTTTCGTTTTTACATTTTTTTGAACTTTTATTTCCCTTTATAATACCCATTTGTTTTCAGGTCAAAACCTCAAATACAGTAGATAGATAGATTGGTTCGTTTATCATTTTTACCGTGAATAGTAATGGCTACAAGAAATCGGTAATGGTCTATCAATTTTTGCGTGAAAAGTAATGGATACAACAAATCGGTGATGGTTTATCATTTTTTGCGTGAAAATTAATGGCTACAACAAATCGGTGATGGTTTATCATTTGGGATTTTCGTGAAAATTAATGGCTACAACAAATCGGTGACGGTTTATCATTTTTTGCGTGAAAATTTATGGCTACAACAAATCGGTGATGGTTTATCATTTTTTGCGTGAAAAGTAATGCCTAAAAGAGTTTATAATTTTTAGCGCGTGAAAATAAATACGAAAACCGCCCTTTAGCATACTTAGAGAGTGGAAGGTAACCGCCGACGAGAGAGAGAGAGGGGTTATCCTGCCGGTTAGATCATACGATCAACGGTTGGCGGGCACGATCCGCGTGACATGGGCTAGACCAATCAGGGCAATGTTGCACGTGTGAGAGAATTTGTGGAGGGAGAGGGGCAAAAGCTGAGTAGTATCAAGAAACCAAGGGCACCTATGTAAAAACAGACTAAGGGATTCAAATATGAGATTTAAAAAATGGAAAATGCGTGTTTTGTACAATAAAACCCATCTTGGCCTATCTCAAACTATTTTCAATACAAATATACATGAGTGTGAGAATTGTGGCCTCATTTAGACAAAGTATGTTTTGGGGAAAGCTGTTTTGGGAAGGGCTTATTGTGGAAAACCATGCACCTTCATAGCTACTAGGTGATTTGAGAAGGCCTTCGATAAGTGGCAATTTGTGGTAAAACTTGATTTATCTATGACTTATCTATGTTTTGAGAACTGGCAATTTGTGGTAAAGACTCCATGAGTATGTGCCACTATTTTTCGGAATTTTTTGCACATTAAATGACTCATTTAACTAGTTAATCCCATTTGTTGGTATGTCGTTGACCAACTACTTGAGGGTAAAGCCGAGCATATTGCACTAGCCGGTATTAGCACTCAAGGGGAAAAGCTGAGCACACAAAAAATGCTAGTATAATGCCGAGGTTATACACGAGTATATCTAAATTTCCGGGGTTAGACTCGAGGACGCGTGTTGCGGTGCAGAAATGAAAGACGTGCAATTGTTGACGCGTAGACGCCGGTCGCGGTGCGAAGTCGAAGACGTGCAATCGTGGACGCGTGGCGCATTGCGAAGTCCAAGACGTGCGGACGTGCGGCGGTGGATCGCGTAGGACGCGGGTCGCATTAACCACCCTTGCCTTTATAGACGCCTCCTCCCACTATCTCTCGTCACTCTCACTCGCCTACGCAACGCCGCCTCTCTCACGTCCCATCATCTTCTCCAAAACAAAAAACCCTCTCCCTCTCCCTCTCCTCCGCCGGCGAGATGGACAAGGAGAATGCCAATCCCATCGTCCACGGCGCCGTCGGCTCCAAGCGCGACGCCTCCCTCTTCGACGCCGTCCCCTCAACGGACGTCGCCGCCGTCCCCTCAACGGACGTTGCCGCCGCCTCCGCCGATGCATCGGAGGCTGCTGCCGCCGGTCGCGGCCAGATCCCGCCGGGATGGGACCCCTACGAGCCGGTGCCGTACGTCCCGCCCCCGAACCGCTACGACACCTCCATAGAGGACCCATGGAACGAGGTAACTACGGTTTGCTTCCTTTTTTTGTTCCCCATTCCTTTTTGAACCCTATTTGTGCGGGTGTAGATGGATCTGTGGATGGATGAGTATTGGGCTAATATTTGCGCCGATTTTATTCCATTTTGCTTTGATCCCTCCTTGATTTCGTTTAAGATTTGGGGTTCGGCCGTTCGGTTAATTTATGCAAGTAATAATGGGATCTCAATCGGTTAATTTATGCAAGTAATCATAGGATCTCAATCGGTTATTTTATGCACGAATCAAAAGATATCAACCGTTTAATTTGCAAATAATCTGGAATGTGTTCAAGTTCGGATCTGAAATCTGTTTCTTTGCCTATGATGAATCGGTGGGCCGTGATTTTTACAGGGAGGGTTCAACGAACCATTTCTGTGTACAAATCTGTTGTGCATGAGCTTTGGTTCGCTTACACCGTCCCTGTAGACATATAATCGTGTCCACTCTAACTGAGGATGCCTATGTTTTTCCTAACTTTGTTATCATGCACGTTTGCAACTCATTCACTAATAAATTCCCGTTTGATATGGATCAGCTGTCGACGAGCACCATGACGTCAAGACTCGCCAGGTGCTGCGGAGGCTGCAGGTCGGCCAGTACGTCTCCTACCTCGACGTCGCCAAGGGTGTCTACAGGTGCCCCTTCTGCACTAGGAGGCTCGGCGGCACTGACTTCAACTGCGTCCTCACGCATGCCGAGAACATCGGCCACACCAACCCCAAGGTCGGCGCGTCGGTGAACCCCAACTCCTTCCGCGCCAAGCACTTGGCGCTCGGCATGCACCTCCGCAGCATCCAGCCGGTGGAGATCTCCGGCGGGCGCATGCCTCCGCTCAAGCCCAAGGCTCCCAAGGGGAGCAACAAGTGGAGGCAGAGGCGAGATGGGGTAGGCGGAGTCCTGGACGTGTGCTGCTGCTGCCTCCTCCATTTTGTTGTTGGGATCCCTTTGTTGTTAGCTAGGGATCCCTCGTTGTTATGTTGTTAGTATGATGGTAATGTACTGCTGTGAAGAACCTCGAACCCTACTATGTTTGGTTGCTGAATGCAGCTTATTATCTATATTATCTATCCCTATTCTACTATATGACCTTGTGAATTTATACATTCCCTGTAGATTTGCTTCTAGATTTAACTACATACATATGGACTAGATGGAGTACTAGATTGGGCTCCCTACTAGATTTGTTGCCATATTGGGCAAACAACGAGGGCCAAAAGGCACAAATAATAATTGAAGAAAGACAGAAATGCAAGCTTCTCTAGATTTGATACTAATTAGGTGAAAAAAGGCAGAGAGAAGGAGGCGAAAAAGGTACTGTTAAAAGGGAAATGCCAATGGCCGAGAGAGACAAAACCCAGCTCCTGCTCACGTGCAACCAAACGCTATCTCGTCCTGTCCCACGCGGTCCCTTTCTACCAGCCCCACGCGACGCGGGCCCACACGACGCGGCCCCACACGTCAGCACGGAGCGGTCAACTTAACGGGAATCTCGCCGTCCGAGCTGCCTTCTGCGGGTTTCAAACAAGCACTTGGGGAAAACTGAGGAAAAACTAAGGAGCTGGGGAAAACTGAGCACAACTAAGGAACCGAGGGCACGAAAATAGAAATCCCTAAAATTATTACTCTCCACATAAGCATAGTCATTACTATTAATTGTAGTGGGAGCAAATTCAATAAAATAGCTATCATTATTATTCTCATCACCATAATCATCATATATAGGAGGCATATTGTAATCATAATTAATTTTCTCCTCAATAGTAGGTGGACTGAAAATATGATAGTCATCATTGTAATCATCATATGTAGGAGGTAAAGTATCATCAAAGTAAATTTTCTCTTCCATGCTTGGGGGACTAAAAATATCATGCTCATCAAAACCAGCTTCCCCAAGCTTAGAATTTTCCATAGCATTAGCAACAATGGTGTTCAAAGCATTCATACTAATAACATTGCCATTATCATGCATATAAAGTTCCATTGGTTTTTTAATTTTCTCTTCAAACACCTCATGTCCTAACTCAAGATAAATACTATAAAGATCTCTAATTTTTTGTTGTTTTCCATTAAGCCTAACTAGTGAAAAATAAAAACAAGAAACAAAAAGATGCAATTGCAGGATCTAAAGGAAATAACTTCGAGCACTCACACACCGACAACAGTGCTAGGAAATAGCTTAGTAGTCGGAGGATGTGAATACCTTTTACCTTACCTCCCAAACAACGGCGCCAGAAAATAGCTTGATGTCTACGCACGCTTCTATTCCTGTAGACAGTGTTGGGCCTCTAAGAGCAGAGGTTTGTAGAACAGCAGCAAGTTTTCCTTAAGTGAATCACCCAAGGTTTATCGAACTCAGGGAGGTAGAGGTCAAAGATATCCCTCTCAAGCAACCCTGCAATTACGATACAAGAAGTCTTTTGTGTCCCCAACACACATAATACACTTGTCACATGTATAGGTGCACTAGTTCGGCGAAGAGATAGTAAGATGCAAGTGATATGGATGAATATGAGTGGTAATAACAATTTAAAATAAATATGGCAGCAAGTAAACATGCAGTAAACGGTGATTCGATATTTGGAAACAAGGCCTAGGGATCATACTTTCACTAGTGGAAACTCTCAACAATGATCACATAAATAAATAACTTCTCTTCACTTGTGCTACTTTCTCACACTCTCTTGTTGGATAACAAACACCATTCATTGTGTAGGGCTACAAGAGCACCCTCAAGCCGGAAGTAAACAAGCTCCACAACTTCATAAAGGAATCACACACGATGCGCACACCGTCACCCATCACACCGTGGAGAGTAATTCCGAGTTCATATTAAAGTAACCTCTAGAGTGCATAGTAATAGTTAACTTCATAATCTACAAGAGATTACAATCATAACCTACGCCAAGTACTACATGATGCACACACTCGTCAACATTACATCATGGAGGAGGAATAGACTACTTTAATAACATCACTAGAGTAGCACATAGATTAATAGTGATACAAAGCTCATGATCACATAAAGATCACACCATGGAGAGAGATGAACCACATAGCTACCGAGTAGAGCCCTCAGCCTCGGGAGAACTACTCCCTCCTCATCATGGGAGACGACGATGGCGATGAAGATGGCGGTGGTGTCGATGGAGATGACTCCGGGGCGATTCTCGTCCCGGCGGGCGTGCCGGAACGAGAGACTTCGTCCCCCGAAACGGAGTTTCGCGATGGCGGCGGCGTCCCTGGAGTCTTTCTGGAGTCTCGTCAATTGGTGTCGGGTTTTTAGGTCACGAGGGGTTTTATAGGCGAAGAGGCGGAGTCGGAGGGGCAACAGGGCTCCCTCACCACATGGCGGCGCGGCCAGGGTGGGACTCGCGCCCCCCTATGGTGTGGGTCCCCCTTGGCCCCTCCGGCTCTCCTTCTGTTCCGGAACATTCCGGGAAAATAAGGCCTTGGGCTTTTGTTTCATTGAATTCGAGAATATTGCCCGAACAGCCTTTCTGGAACCAAAAACGCGTGAAACAGAACTAGCACCTCGGCATCCTTACAAAAATTCCAAATATAGATGTGTGGTGACCATAACGGGCCATACGCAACCTTCCAAACAGGCGCGTCGCATCAGGATAGCCTAAAATCCTGAAATGTTGCCAACCAATCAAAGTGGGCTCAAATGGCGCATTCGGAGTGCTTAAACAGGCCTAGACTCGGTTTTTGCTCATGCAATAGCTAGCGGGCTAAAACCCGGAAAGGGGAAAATCCCATACGGGCGACCAAACAAATCCCAAGCTTCCAAAGGGGCGGTTTTCACAAAATATTCGAACCAAGTGAGATGCAGTCCGCCCCCATCAAACATCACGTTTTGTACATAATCGGATGGTCCTCTGCTTCCTAGTACATTAGTACACCTGAAGGAGCTAGTTCAAAGCATATGCCCCCGGATTCTTACCATATACATAGTTTAGCAAGTGGAGACTACTAGTAACCAAATAGCAGTAATGGTGCGGGAACATCCTGCTTCTATCCGCAAGTAAAGCATGGAATGAAATTCCGAGGTAAAGAGTGACTACTTCTATCTGCTAATGCAAACCACAAAAAAGCTCCAGCCTATAACTTGATCATTCAACGTTGCCAATCTGCCACTGCCATTGGTACATGTCTAGCAAAAGAAAAGGTGCTTATCAGATGATTAGCAGGCTAGATTGCTCGCCACGTATAAGCATCGAGATGCTCCGCCTAGTTCTTCCGAGGTCGGCCAAACATGTGACATAAGTTCAATCAAATTTTGTTGAGCTGTGAATTCTGAAAAGGCTGTTGTGGACTGTGAACTGTGAAAAAGCTGTTGTGAGGTGAGAACTGTGGATTTTCCAAAAGTTGTTTGGTTGTACTAACTGTGAACTGCGGGTTTGATTGGAAATGTCCGTAATACCCCTGATGCTCAAAGAGACTGTTTATATGCTAATTGATCATAAAACAACTATATACACACCCGTTTGACATGTAAACTGTCATTTTGGGACAATTTTAAATTTTCTTAGTGTTTTATTCCTATAGATAATACGAATTGAAAGTGATAGTTGTGTTTATGGTGTGGCTCATGCTTCTTCAGGTATAATCCTCATCTTTATCAAAATAATTCAATCCCACGATATATACATAGTCACTTTCTTTCAATTAATCAATATTTTCATGTTTAATCAACAATTGTTGTATAGTAGGAGCAGCCACAATAACAAATTGCATCTCCTACTGAGCTAAAAGCCATCGATGTGTACATGTTTTTCAGAATTCGTCGAGTAAACATCGTACTGCCAGCTCTGTTTTGGGATTTTGCAACTCGGAACTTATCGGTAGAACGAGGGTGTTGTCAACTTCATGCCATTTGTCTATTATTTACCTCATTGCTCCACTGTGTTCATGCACAATGGGATCAATACGTAGCTTCCCATACATTACCCGTACCTACTGGATGGACTTTGGTTTGCTTGCACTATGAATTCACCAAATTGCATAGGTTACGATTAGCACCACTAAACAAATTTGTGGTAGTTTAATTCTCGATGCTTCCCAAACCCATTGGTATACCCCGGTTGGCACAACTTGATGCATAGTGCTTTGCACGTTTCTTTTTGTCTACCTAAGATGCACCAAAGTGTTCTCCTGAGAGCCATTTATATCATCTCACAGACGGATGCATTTACATGCTCCTTTAATAGGAAGATAGGCATTGGTGTCTGCCATCAAAATCTCTAAGACTGAGTAAAGTGGATCTATGTTAGGGAAATTTATTTGCCATGTTTTATGTTTCACTTGGAGACTCTTCTAGAAGATCACGACGAAAAGTAGAAAAGAGAATCACCATCTCAACTTAGGTCTCCAACCGTCCAAGAGTAACTAAGTTGCGATAGATAGATTAAAGCATACATCAATTCGGAACATGCATGCCAATTCACCATCCTTATGGGCTTGTTATTCACATTGTCTTGCTAGTTACTACTCTCTACATCTAATGAAAGCGAGCATGTAGTATATCAAGCCGTTGACATGTGGAACTGCCAAGCATTATTTTTTGTTGCCAATTTATGTACAGTATTTCCTCTACTCTTATATGATTCGTTAGTACTCTGAATGCGTCCTTTGTTTTAGTAGATTTTTTGTGAATTATCAAGTAGGTCTAAACATTTTTTAGCACTACTTACAAAAAGGTTTTGTAGAGGCGCCGGTTGCATCAAGATCAACGCTCCCGGCAGACCCAACCGCCCCGATGTAACAGAAAAAAGCTTCCAAGTACAACTCGATCATTAACCATTGCCAATTTGCCACTGCCATTGGTACATGTATACGAAAATAAAAGGTTCTCATTAGACAATTAGCTGGCTAGATTGCTTGCCACGTGTAAGCACCGAGAGGCTCCACCTAGTTCTTTGAGGCCGGCCAAACAAGTGACATAAGTTCAAACAAATTTCGTTGAGCTCTTAATCATGTTGGTCAACTAACCATAATATTGCCAGCTCTGTTTTGGGATTTTGTAACTCGGAACTTGCAGGTAGAACAAAGGACTCCTCAGGGTCATGTCAGTTGCTTACATTCTACCTCATTGCTCCCTTGTGTTCATGCAAAATGGTTATAACACGTACATGCTCCCGCGGCAGGTCTACCTTGCAGTTGAACATCACTTTGCTTGCACTATGGATTCACCAAATTGCAGAGGTTACGATTAGCACCACTAGACAGATTTGTGGTAGTTGAATTCTTGATGCTTCCCAAACCCATTGGTATACCCCCGTCGGCACAACTCGATGCATAGTGCTTTGCACGATTTATTTGTCTACCTAGGTTGCACCAAAGTGTTCTTGCGGGAGCTTATTTATATCATCTCACGGACGGATGCATTTACATGCGCCTTTAATAGGAAGATACGCATTGGTGGCGGCCATCAAAGCCCCTAAGATCGAGTAAAGTGGATTCATGTTAGTGAAATTTATTAGTTATGTTATATGTTTCACTTGGAGAGCCTTCAAGAAGATCACGACACAAAGGAGAAAAGAAAAAAAAATATTAATCACCACCTCAACTTAGATATCCAACGTTCCAAGAGTAACTAAGTTGCGATAGATAGATTAAAGTATGCATCAATTATGAACATGCATGCCAACTCACTATCTATGCTTATGTGACACTTGGAATGTGGCTTGTTATTCGCATTGTCTTGCTACATCTGAGGAAAGCGAGCTTGCAGTAGTATCAGGCCATTGACATGTGGAACTGGCAAGCATAATTTTTGTTGTCAATTATGCACTCCTCTCCTTTGTTTTAGAATTTTCGTGAATCGTCGATCAACATTTGTTTAGCACACTAGTTAGAAAAGGTCTTGTAGACGCGCTGGGTGCATCAAGATCAACGCTCGGGGCAGACCCAACCGCCCCGATGTAACAGCAGGCAGGACAGAGACAGTGGCGTCCACTAACCATAATTGCCTGACGCGTCACCAAATTACACTCCTAAATTAATTGGACAGTGGGTCCCACCTGACAGCAACGACCAGCTCCGTCACGCCACGCACGCACCTCTCCTACCCTCTTCCTCCTCCTCCTCCTCCTCACTCCCATCTTCTTCCCCAACCTCAACCTGCCCCCCTTCCCCGCCTCACATCACCCAAAGATCTCCCAAAATCTCCCGACTTCTCGCCTTCGGCGATTCCCGTCTCCACGCCACTCCCTCCCGCGCGCGGCATCGGCTCGGATCCGCCCGCCGCCAGCAGCGGCGGCAGCCCCCCCGTGCCGCCATTCCCCCCCGGCCGCGTCATCTGGTTGTTGGCGTCGGTTGCTCCGTTCCCGCCCGTTCCTGCTGTTACCGGATCTCGCGAGGAACCCAGCTGGCATGGGCGAGCTCCGGGCGGGGTTGGAGGCCTAGGGCGCCGGCGCCACTCGCCATTTGATTCGATTCCGAGGAGGGGGGACACCGTGCCCCGCTCTTGCTCCTCGGATTGATATTTTGGCTCCTGCCTGCTGCCTCCCCGACGAGAATTCTCCCGATTCCCCCCTCGCCCTTTTGTCCTCTCCGAAGCCCGGATCGAAAGATCCAATTCGCGGGGCATTCCTCTCAACCGATTCCGGAGGGACTGTCCCTGTCAATCGCTCTCAATCTCTGCCCTCGTTAAAAATCCTCTCTTGTTTCCCCTACTCTCTCGCACCAAGATCCAATCCCCCTCCACCCGCTCGCATTCCGCAGCTGCCGGAGATGACGCCGTCGGTCACGACGCACGCCTCGCCGCTACTGCTCTCGCTGCTCCTGCTCGTCTCCATCCCGACCGTCTTCCTCCTCGTGCCGCGCCTCATCCCGCCCAAGACGCTCCCGGCCATCCCGGACGCGGACGAGTCCGACGACCTGGCCCTCTTCCGCCGGGCCATCCTCTCCTCCTCCTCCACCTCCGCCGCCAAGCCGGCGACCAGCTCCTTCTTCCACCGCCGGCCCACGCCCAAGGTCGCGTTCCTCTTCCTCACCAACTCCGACATCGTCTTCTCCCCGCTCTGGGAGAAGTACTTCCGCGGGCACCGCCAGCTCTTCAACATCTACGTGCACGCCGACCCCTCCTCAGTCCTCGACCTGCCGCTCACGCCCACCTTCCGCGGCCGCTTCGTGCCGGCCAAGGCCACGCAGCGCGCCTCCCCCACGCTCATCTCCGCCGCGCGCCGCCTCCTCGCCACCGCCCTCCTCGACGACCCCTCCAACCAGTTCTTCGCGCTGCTCTCGCAGTCCTGCATCCCGCTCCACCCCTTCCCCACCATGTACAACGCGCTCCTCTCCGACAATGCCGGCCCCCACGGCCGCCACCGCAGCTTCATAGAGATCAAGGACAAGGACTGGGTGCTCCATGACAGGTACTACGCCCGCGGCGACGAGGTCATGCTGCCGGAGGTGCCGTACGACCGGTTCCGTTCCGGGTCGCAGTTCTTCGTGCTCACCAGGAGGCATGCCATCCTGGTTGTCAGGGACATGAGGCTCTGGAAGAAGTTTAAGCTGCCCTGTTTGATCGAGCGCAAGGACTCGTGCTATCCGGAGGAGCACTACTTCCCGACGTTGCTCGACATGCAGGACCCCGACGGGTGCACCAAGTATAGCCTCACCAGGGTCAACTGGACAGATCAAGTCGAGGGCCATCCGCACACCTATCGTCCTGGGGAGGTGTCCGCAAGATTTATCAGGGAGCTCAGGAAGTCCAATGCCACTTACTCCTACATGTTTGCCCGCAAATTCGCCCCCGAGTGCCTCGAGCCGCTCATGCAGATCGCGGACTCTGTCATCCTACGTGACTAGGCCAGCAGCACCCGCCATTTTTTGGGGGTGTCGGATACGCCGAGATGATGAGGTATGAAGACGTGCACTTGCTGCTGCACTCTTGAATTAACTAATCTTCTGTCTAGGTGTTGTGTTGAGAGAGTTTGTCTCTGAGTGGAGTGTACATAGTATAAGAAATGCGGGAGTTTTAGGAATTCGGAAATATGTATGCTTTAATTAGCACTTAAATAATAAAGTTGCATACTTCATTAAATTGGAATTTTTAATCTTTCGTTCTTGTTATATTGTTATCAGATTGATCAAATGTATTTTCTCACTTGGTAGATGTGTTATCATTGAATGCAAGTTGTTGTACTGCTTTCTCAAAAGAGTGAAAACGCATATATGTTGCTATTAGTGTCACAGTTTCTGTATGTACATTGCTATAGTAATCTTTAATGCCTTTCTTGATTGTTGTTAAACTCAACCGCCGAAGTAGTTTGCTCTGCAACATAGTATTATTTAAATTAGCATTAAGTGTAACTCACTGCTTCTTGGGCTCTGTTAGCAAAGAGAATTTAGGGCTGCCTCCTTTTGTTTCCCGTGCAGGGTTGTGATGTGATGAACAAGCGCAAGCTGGTCCATCTATGCCCTCCAGATCTTTTTGAGGAACAAACCTGTCCCATCCTTGCTCTTCTCTTCCGTGCTTCAAAGATTTTCCGGTAATAGATGCTGCTGGTCGGAGAGTATGGTATGGCCACGGATTGTCGCTATGTGAGTATGCTGTTTGAATGAGACCACTTCTTGCCAAGCAATAGGTCAGTAGTTAGCATGATCATCCAATGTATTACATGGACCTGGAGGCACTCTTGTCAATACATTCAGCGAAGGACTGATCATTTGTAGTTTCTATTGCGTATATAACATGTCATGCCTGTTGTTGATAATGTATTTTGGTGTTATCGTGTTCATCTCATGGTTCCATTCCTGAAGCTAGACTGGCAGTTTGAATAGATAATAGTAACTAACAGGCATGTTTGACTTTTGCTGTACGATTTTAGTATAAGGATTTAACAAAGGAAAAAAGGAGGAGTAGAGCTGCACTAACAACAGAATTCATGCAATGCAAGCACCAAGCATCCTTAAACCCTAATATGCAGCTGTTTGGTTTGAAGATTCTTCCTTGGCATATATTTTGGACCCATTGGCCAAACTTTGTTAGGTCACCTTCTGCCCTGCCAAGGCAAGGCACTGTTTTATTGCAGTGTGTTGCCCTTAATATGTCCCCACTACCATTACACGTACTGATTGTGATGCTGTTTTGGGATGGATCATAAAAAGATAGCAAACATGCAGGTTTGTTTTGTTGCTATATTAGTAGATGGTTAGTGACAACGGTTTTGGAAAGTATGCGCATAATTTCAGGTCACAGATTGGTGACAGTGAGTTTTCTGCCTGTATGTAAAATGCTTGGATTTGCGATACATCCAAGAGTAGTAAACATGTGATAGAAATTTGTGGAGTAGAGACATGTCCTTTTCTGTCTAATAATATATGTTTAACCCTAAAGTCCTGAACCAAGTTGATCTCCCTTTTGCCCTCACTTGCTAGCTTTCTCTGATAGAAAAATATGTGGAGTACAGATGTCATCTGTCTAATATATATGGTGCGTAGGCCAAGATGACGATGCCTCTTTTAAAATTGCCTCACACTTGCCGGCTTTCTCAGCGAGTTTGTTTTTAGCTTTCAGTTGCTTATATTATCTTCGCCGTGAATCTTAATGGTTGATATTAGTAACAGCTAAAGCAAGCAGCAGTAGCCTTCTCCAGGAAATCAGTAGATGAAACCACCCACTCTGATGGGAATAAAATGTGCTGCCCTTTTCTATTATCCCCCTATATTCTCTCAGAATGTTACTGAGAATTTGTCACGTACTCAGTGACCAAGTTGCTGGGATTTGTGATGGCAGATTCAAACTGGAGATTGAAACATGCTATTTTGTAACATACAGGTTCGGTATTGGATTTGGGAATGCACTATGACTGTTTTACGAGTTCTCGCCAAGTAGGCACAAACCATATGTGGCTGTATTTTGTTCATGATGTGGTTACATTTCTTACGTCAGGCTGTCAGTTTGAATAGATAATAGCAACTCAAAGGCATATTTGACTTTCGCTGTAGGATTCTGCTTTATAAGGATTTTGTAAAGGAAAAAAGAATAGTAGAGCTGCACTAACAATGCAGTTCATGTAGTAGGCCTGTTTTTTTTCTAGATTAGAGATGGTTACCAATGATGGTCTTGGAAGGTATGAACTAGAGACATGTCAACTCCTGTCTAATATTGTACTGTTCAAAATCAAATCCTAAAGCCCTAAACTAAGTTGAGATCTCTTTTGTCCTCATTTTGCCAGCCTGATAGAAATAGCTAGGGAGTTGAGAGGTATGTTTCGTCTTATATAAAGCCAACCTCTGATGGGGATATAATTTGTTGTGACCCTCGAGATTTGAGCAATGTTAGGAGAGCTGCTAAAATTTGGCATTGGGAATTTCTTATTTCGTGTACATGCAGTTCAAATAGTCGGCATTTTGTTGGGGCATAACAGTTTTTCTGAGTCCTCTCCAAGTAGGCACAGATCATATCACAAGACAGCAGTGAAACACTGCATCTTTCCCGCCCTTGTCTTCAAGTTTTCTGCAAGAATCTGAAGTCGGGAAGAAAGCTACCGCTTAGAGAGCCACTCGTTTGGCCTCCCTACGCCAAAATCCGGACGAAACAACCGCTGGATTGGACGAAATTAATTCGTGGGGAGAACAATATTTCCAGTCGTCCACCCGGAGTTCGGCGGACAAAGTTGAAAATCAAACAAGTCGTCGTCCCGCTACAAATTCGATCGGCAAAAGGATCAGCCACAGATCGGCGATCGGAGGGAAATTACACTGAAACAGGGACGTCGGCAGTCCCGTCTGGCACGGCGGTGTCACACGTCGTGGTCGAAGCGGCGGCCGACGCAGCGGCCGCAGTCGACGTTGTAGATGGTGAGGAGGACGACGAGGTAGGTGCCGGAGACGACGAAGAACTGGCTGGAGTGGGTCGGAGGATGTCGCTGCGATGTCCCTCGTATCAATTCCTCGTCTCCTCGTCCATCAGTTCCGTGTTGCCGCCCATCAGGAACGCCAAGTCTGTGTTCCTCTTCTTCGCCGCGGCCGTCATCTTCAGCAGGGCGATCCGGGCGCCTTGGTTGGCGAGCATCTCCCTCCACCTGCCGTCGAACTTGTCGTCCCTCCCGGCGGCGTGCGTCCTCGCGTCGGCCCAGCACTTGTCGAACGACGCCTGCATCCTCTCGGCGGGATGGCCCATCTTTTTGAGATCTTTGAGCTTTTTCTGGCTGAGTTCCGGGCGGTCATCCGACGAGCCTGGCGGCGGAGCGTCGGGGTTGTACTGTTCGGTTTTGCTCTTCGAGAGGCTTGTGCGGATTTCCGTCCACTTCTCGCACTTCTCGATACGGGAGTAGACGTTGAGGAACTTGAACTGCGAGCCGGTGTCGTCGTGGTACATGCCGAAAGCCCGACGCACCTGGGAAAAAGAGGACGGCGATATGGGTCAGCTCACGGCGATCAGTACACGCAGGGTCGACGGAGGAGGCACGGCGTATGCATACCTTCGCTTCAAAGTCTTCGCCGCTCACCGGCGTTTTTTGAGCTCCTCCTGTATACCGTGCCATTTGCTGCACGCCATCTGTATGATCCCCCAATGGGTGGCCATGGCCTTGTCTCCCCGGTTCATGATCGTCTTGTTGAAGTAGGGATCGACGAGCTTGCGCTCGTCGAATGCCGCCTTCACTCGAAGCCAATACGTGTCGGAGGACTGATTCGCCCCGGTTATGCCGTCCATGGACACGGTCATCCAAGCTTCGGCAAGGCACTCCTCTTCGCTCGGCGTCCATTTGATGCGCGGTTCGGCCGGTGGCGTGTCCTTCTTCCTCTTCTTCTTTCCCTTCGGCGGCGGGTTGTCGTCGGCGACCTCGACTTGGGTTGGTTCTTCCTCTTCTTCTTCTTTGATGGCTTGGCTTCCGTCGGCCACATCCTCCACACACCGGTTGCGCTCCGCGACAGTTGCCGTCGCTCTCGCCTCCCCTTGCGTGAAGAACCCCGGGCTCGCAGCGGCGGCCGCGGAGCCGGAGTCGATCATCTCGTTCATCACCTCGTCATTCGGCGCCGCCGTCGCACCGAACGGGAGTGGCCCTCGTCGCAGGGCCGGCGAGAAGCCCTCGTTCAGGTTGCCGCCAGCGAGATCGGGCGGCGACGGCGTGAACCTGGACGGTTGGCCGTAGGTCGCCTCTTGGAACATGGCAGGCGACGACGGGGAGAAGCTCGAAGGGGAGAAAGCCGACGGGGAAGTGCTTGTACCTTGGATCGGCCAGTGGCCGGGGAACATGGCGGCGCCGCCGCCGCCGCGAGGATGGCCCATGCTCATGGCCATGGAGACCTTCCTCGCTTGTTCGTCCTCCGCCGCCAACGCCACCCTCTTCGCGTTGAGTTTCTTCTCTCTCTCCGCCCTGGCGCTTGTTTCGACCTGTTGCCGGAGCTCGTCCGCCGCCCACTCTGCGTTGGACACACCCGGCGGCCGCTTCTTCTTCGGCCGCGACTTCCTCGGCTTCGACGGCATGGTGGTGGACGAGAAAGAGGAGGAGGAGGAGGGGAATGGAGACGGCTACACAAATTCGGCGGGAGAGAATGGGGATATGCAAGCAAATTGGAGGGAAATCGACAGGATTTGGCGGTCCAGTCGCCGACTACGAGGGTCCACACGACTCTTTCGCGCCAAATTCTTTCGTCCGGAGTCCCCGAGCGCGCCTCGGGGGACCGGGGATGGCGTGGGCTCGCCGGATGGATTTAGGCCCAAATCCGGACGAAATCGAGGAACCGGGGGCGCGACTGGGCCGAATAACGCCGTCCGGATTGGAAAAACGTCGCTCGGGGGCCTAGTCGGGTAGACGAGTGGGGATACATTTGAGGAAGAAATAATGGATTATGTTTCAGGTTATGGCGATTTTACTGTCTGGCTAACTTTGTTTCCTTCCTACTCCTACGCTATGCCATAATGCCACGTCAAAATTTATGATAAGTTCAGCGTAACGCATATTTTGCTGCAAAATGGATTTATAGGGCGAGGCCGCCACTGACGGCGACCGGTTCCTAGTTTGCCAGCCGTGCAGGCGCGCGACGCGGCTCTCGCTGGAACATGAGTGCGTTTCCTCCCTCCAAATGCCGTATCTGGGGCTAGGGGTGTGTTATGTTTGTTTAGTACCACATCGCTAACTCACAGCTACATGAAGCCGCTTAAAAGGTTAGGTTAGAGCATCTCCAGCCGCGTCCCCCAAAGCGCGCCGCGTTTGGGGGACGTGGTTTATTCGTGCCGCGTTTGGGGGACGTCGCTCCCCAGCCGCGTCCCCCAAACGCCGCCCCCAAATATTTAAAATAATTTTTTTAACACATAAACCATTTATATCAAATGTAACATATGAATAAAAATGTTTGCGAGGACTGTTTTCAAATTAAATTACAACAAACAATAAAACAAGTAATCAAATATAATAAATAGGACTAGATGCTACATCAAGGTGCCACGGTATTTTCTTTGATCCTCCACAAATACTCAACGAGATCAGCTTGAAGTTGTTCATGCACATTGCTGTCACGGATCTCTGCGTGCATGGCGAGAAAATCAGCAAAATCTGCAGGCAACTCATGATCAACCTCCGCGAGAGGGCCTTGACACTCATAGGGACCAACATGTGACCTAACATGATTCTTGCGGTCATCCTCGATGATCATGTTGTGCATGATCACACAAGCCTGCATCACCTCCCACATTTGGTCGTGAGACCAGCTTAGAGCAGGGTACCGGACAATGGCAAATTGTGCTTGAAGCACACCAAATGCCCGCTCGACATCCTTCCTGCAAGCCTCCTATCGCGTAGCAAAGTGAGAATTCTTCAGACCTGATGGATTCGAGATTGTTTTGACAAAAGTGGCCCATTTTGGATATATACCATCAGCTAGATAATAGCCTTTGATATATTGGTGGCCATTGATCTCATAGTTGCATGGTGGAGCATGCCCTTCCACTAGTCTGCTGAACACCGGAGACCGCTGCAACACGTTGATGTCATTGTGTGATCCCGCCATGCCAAAGAAAGAATGCCAAATCCACAGGTCATAATCTGCCACAGCTTCAAGCACCACACTGCAATATCCCTGACGGCCTTTGTATATACCTTGCCAATCAAACGGGCAGTTCTTCCATGCCCAGTGCATGCAATCGATGCTTCCAAGCATTCCAGGGAATCCTCTCGCAGCATTTTGTGCCATGATCCTTGCAGTCTCTTCTTCAGTTGGCCCTCTCAAGTAGTATTTGCCAAACTTTTCCACCACAGCTCGGCAAAACTTGTACATGCACTCAATGGCAGTAGACTCACTCATGCGAAGGTAGTCGTCCTGTGTATCGGCAGGTGCTCCGTATGCAAGCATCCTCATGGCGGTGGTGCACTTCTGAATCGACGAGAACCCGAGAACGCCTACAGCGTCGAGCTTGAGCTTGAAGTAGGGGTCGAACTCTCGAACGCCGTGGAGGATATTCATGAACAGCCCCTTGCTCATCCTGTACCGGCGCCGAAAATTGTCGGCCTGTGTTGCATCGTCGGCGAAGTAGTCGTTGTGCAGCATGGCATGCCCCTCCATCCTCTGCCGGGGCTTCGACTTCCTTCTTCCCGGCCTTGATCCTCCGCGGCGCGGCCTCTTCCTCTTCTCCGCCTCAGCGTCAAGCATGTCCTGGAGGGACGCGATGATCAGCAAATGCTCCCGCAGGTCGTCGTCGAACTCTTGCTCATCCTCCAGCAGCAGGGCAACCATCTCATCGTCGCTGTCCATGGCTAAAGCAAAATCAATGGTTAAAATTGCGCCGAGGCAGACGACGCAACAAACAGCGGCCAATCGCGCCAACCTGGCAAGTCGTCGAGCACCTTCTGTGCGCGGAGGCGGGGCGGATTTGACGGCGCGTTCTGGGACGCGCTGGCGACGCGGCGGCGGCGGCACGACCGGCGGGAGCCCCAGCCGCGACAACGGTGCCGACTCTCAGCAGAGATCGACGCCCAAACGGCCGGGAAATCCAGCGGTGGCGGTGGGAGGCGCGGGAAGGAAGGAGCGACGAGAAAAGAGGCGCGAACCAACGGTTTATGCAAATAGTCGCCGACATGTGGGAGCCCGCCTCGCTTTTCGTTGTGTCCGGCGTCCCCGGAGCGTCCCCTGTGGGACGGGGACGGGCTCGGGGCGCCGGACACCGTATAGGAGCGCGCCGGACAAAAAAGGGTTTTGGGGGACGCGGCTGGAACGCATTTTTCGTCCGGCGCGCCCCAAATCCCTTTGGGGGACGCTTTGGGGGACGCGACTGGAGATGCTCTTAAAAGGTTTGGTTCGGGAGTCTGCTTCACACCGTGCGGCAAGCACGGTTTCAGCAAATAAAAACATATGCGATTAACCCCTGCGATAAGGATTCTCTAGATCAGGTAAATACTAGTACTCTCTATGATTTACACAAGCGGCCCAGCTGATGAATTATGGAAGCTAACCAAATAGCCCGTCATCCTTGCAGGGGCGGCCTTTTTTTTCTTCTTTTCTTCTAGCATGCAATTTTGTGTGGGTAGGCAATGTCCCCATAAATTTTGCGAAGTCTTTTGTCCGTCCACCTTTGGTTTCATACGCTAATACTTGCCTCTCTCTCTAATCTCTTACACGATGTGCGCCTCTTGGAAGGTGACGGCAGTGGTTTCTCAAGCTAATACTACTATTGTCTACGTTTTGCAAAATGGAATCTGGGGCGGCCTTTTTTTTTTCTTCTAGCGTGCAATTTTGTGTGGGTAGGCAATGTCCCCATAAATTTTGCTAAGTCTTTTGTCCGTCCACCTTTGATTTCATAAGCTAATACATTGCTAGGGTGAGTAACAGAGGCCGGGGCTGCTAGTGCAATATGTCAAGACAGATTTGGGTTCTTATTATTTAAAAAAACACTGTAGGGGCTTCATGTACTGTATTCCTTTCGAAAAGAAAGATGGTAGAGGCGGCTTCATCGACGAGTATGCGATCAGGATATGTCGAACGCACATGTGTCGTGTCCTTGCTGAAAGTGGTGGATCGAAACTGGTCTTGGGGAATTAAATTTCCGAGATCGACGAGTGTATGTGTGGTATTTTCTTTTGAAGGCTTAGCTTAGGAGTTGTGTAGTTTTTGTTTGTTTATGTTCTTTACCATACCCATATGAGTAGAAGAGTTATACTCACTTTGTCTACAAGTTAGACAAGGCAATGTATATTAAAACATGCATCTATAGGGTTTGGTACTCAAGACTTATCTCCAGATTGCAGGAACTTGGCTTCTCACCGTATCACTGTTTATGAAGATTGATGGAGTGGTTGTGATCTATGTTCTCATGTATGTTGATGACATCATTGTCATAGGATTTTCCTCCACAGCCGTCGCAGCACTACTTCATGGCCTTAATCAGTTTGTGCTTAAGGATTTAGGTGATCTTCGGTTTTGAGGTGTACAGGTCTCAGAGGGGCCGCATCTTACACAAACAAAGTATGTGACCGAGATACTAGTATCTCGTGTGAATAAGCAAGGATGCGCGGCTGTTGCGACTTCTCTATCTTCCTCTGATAAGCTTTCCTTGGTAGAAGGAGATGGTCTCAGCCCATAAGATGCAACCATGCAGATACAAGAATATTGCAGGTGGGCTTCAGTCGTTTTTGCTTCCGTACGCACCCACCACAAACTCGCCAAACCGCGAAAACACGTGGACGGTTAGGATTCGGTCATACCGATTCGGGTCTGGGGGCATGATCGTCATTTCCTGTGGACTTCGGGTTTGGCTGGGTTCGTATCAGCCCACGTACAAGCCCGTATGACCCATACCTCTATGTATTATACGCCTACGTGTCCACGCGCGGCCACGACGGAACCGCCGACATATAAATGTCTTTCTCCCCCGTCCTCTTCACCACATCTATCCAAAGCAAAAGCAATCCCCAAATCGGGCAAAAAACCCTAGGTCAAGAACAAGCAGAGCTCGCTCTCGTGCTCGTTCGCGCTCGTCTATGGAGAGGGGGAAGGGGAAGGAGGGAAGGGCAAGGAGGCGGCGGTTGAGGAAACCCGGCTGGCGGCTTCATCGGCGGGCGGAGCTGCCCCGGATCCGAGCTCCGCTTGGGGCCAGAGGACGGTGGCTGCACCGGCGAGCAAGAAGCGTGCGCACGAGACAGAGGCGCAGAAGCGGCGGCGCAAGAAGAAGAATCGGAAGAACCGCGAGAGGCAGGAGAGGAAGGCGGCGGGGAAAAAGATCAACAGCCCCGACGACGTGCCCACCTTCGACGAATCCGACTCCGCCGACCCGTCCGAGGTAAATTTCTCCGCCGACCCCGACGACA
>NC_061511.1:268759021-268785075 GCF_022539505.1 Lolium rigidum
AATAAAAACAAAGTACTGTAGGTAAAAACATGGGTTGTCTCCCATAAGCGCTTTTCTTTAACGCCTTTCAGCTAGGCGCGAAAGTGTGTATCAAGTAACATCGAGAGATGAAGCATCAACATCATAATTTGTTCTAATAATAGAATCATAAGGTACCTTTATTCTCTTTCTAGGGAAGTGTTCCATACCTTTCTTGAGAGGAAATTGATATTTTATATTACCTTCCCTCATATCAATAATAGCACCAATAGTTCGAAGAAAAGGTCTTCCCAATATAATTGGACAAGATGCATTGCATTCAATATCCAAGACAACAAAATCAACGGGAACAAGATTATTGTTAACGGTAATGCGAACATTATCAACTTTACCCAAAGGTTTCTTTGTAGAATGATCAGCAAGATTAACATCCAAATAGCAATTTTTCAGCGGTGGCAAGTCAAGCATATTATAAATTTTCTTCGGCATAACAGAAATACTTGCACCAAGATCACATAAAGCATTACAATCAAAATCTTTAACCTTCATCTTAATGATGGGCTCCCAACCATCTTCTAGCTTTTTAGGAATAGAGGCTTCGCGCTCTAGTTTCTCTTCTCTAGCTTTTATGAGAGCATTTGTAATATGATGCGTGAAAGCCAAATTTATAGCACTAGCATTAGGACTTTTAGCAAGTTTTTGCAAGAACTTTATAACTTCAGAGATGTGGCAATCATCAAAATTCAAACCATTATAATCTAAAGCAATGGGATCATCATCCCCAATGTTGGAAAAAATTTCAGCAGATTTATCACAAGCAGTTTCAGCAGTTTTAGCAGTTTCAGGCAGTTTTTCGCGCTTTGCATTAGAAGTGGAAACATTGCTAACACCAATTCTTTTATTAGTATGAGTAGAAGGTGCAGCAACATGTGTAGCATTAGCATTACTAGTGGTGGTAATAGTCCAAACTTTAGCTATATTCTTCTCTTTAGCTAGTTTTTCATTTTCTTCTCTATCCCACCTAGCGCGCGAGTTCAGCCATTAATCTTATATTCTCATTAATTCTAACTTGGATGGCATTTGCTGTAGTAACAATTTTATTTTCAATATCCCTATTAGGCATAACTTTCGATTTCAAAAGATCAACATCGGAGGCAAGACTATCAACTCTAGAAACAAGAATATCAATTTTATTGAGCTTTTCCTCAACATGATTTGTTAAAGGCGAGTTTGTGTACTAATAAATTCTTTAAGCATGGCCTCAAGTCCAGGGGGTGTATTCCTATTATTGTTGTAAGAATTCCCATAAGAATTAGCATAACCGTTACCATTATTATAAGGATATGGCCTATAGTTATTACTAGAATTGTTCAGATAAGCATTGTTGTTGAAATTATTATTTTTAATGAAGTTTACATCAACATGTTCTTCTTGTGCAACCAATGAAGCTAATGGAACATTATTAGGATCAACATTAGTCCTATCATTCGCAAGTATAGACATAATAGCATCAACCTTATCATTCAAGGAAGACGATTCTTCAATAGAATTTACCTTCTTACCTTGTGGAGCTCTTTCAGTGTGCCATTCAGAGTAGTTGATCATCATATTATCAAGAAGCTTTGTTGCTTCACCAAGAGTGATGGACATAAAGGTACCTCCAGCAGCTGAATCCAATAAATTCCGCGAAGAAAAATTTAGTCCTGCATAGAAGGTTTGGATGATCATCCAAGTAGTCGGTCCATGGGTTGGGCAATTTTTAACCGAGAGATTTCATTCTTTCCCAAGCTTGAGCAACATGTTCAGTATCTAATTGTTTAAAATTCATTATGCTACTCCTCAAAGATATAATTTTAGCGGGGGATAATATCTACCAATAAAAGCATCCTTGCATTTAGTCCATGAATCAATACTATTCTTAGGCAGAGATAGCAACCAATCTTTAGCTCTTCCTCTTAATGAGAAAGGGAACAATTTTAGTTTAATAATATCACCCTCTACATCTTTATATTTTTGCATTTCACATAGTTCAACAAAATTATTAAGATGGGCAGCGAGCATCATCGGAACTAATTCCAGAAAATTGATTGTTCATGACAAGATTCGATAAAGCGAGGTTTAATTTCAAAGAATTCTGCTGTAGTAGCAGGTGGAGCAATAGGTGTGCATAAGAAATCATTATTATTTGTGCTAGAAGTCACACAACTTAGTATTTTCAGGGTTGGCCATTTTAGCAATAGTAAATAAAGCAAACTAGATAAAGTAAATGCAAGTAAACTAATTTTTTTGTGTTTTTGATATAGCAAACAAGATAGTAAATAAAGTAAAACTAGCAACTAATTTTTTTTTGTATTTTGATTTAGTGCAGCAAACAAAGTAGTAAATAAAATAAAGCAAGACAAAAACAAAGTAAAGAGATTGAGAAGTGGAGACTCCCCTTGCAGCGTGTCTTGATCTCCCGGCAACGGCGCCGGAAAATATGCTTGATGGCGTGTATTTCACACGTTCGTTGGGCAACCCCAAGAGGAAGGTATGATGAGCACGGCAGCAAGTTTTCCCTCGAGAAAGAAACCAAGGTTTATCGAACCGGGAGGAGCCAAGAAGCACGTTGAAGGTTGATGGCGGCGGGATGTAGTGCGGCGCAACACCGGAGATTCGGCGCCAACGTGGAACCTGCACAACACAACCAAAGTACTTTGCCCCAACGAAATAGTGAGGTTGTCAATCTCACCGGCTTGCTTGTAACAAAGGATTAACCGTATTGTGTGGAAGATGATTGTTTGCGAGAGAAAACGGTAAAAACAAGTATTGCGGTAGATTGTATTTCGAGTAAAGAGAATTGGACCGGGGTCCACGAGTTCACTAGAGGTGTCTCTCCCATAAGACGAACGAGCATGTTGGGTGAACAAATTACGGTTGGGAAATTGACAAATAAAGAGAGCATGACAATGCACATACATATCATGATGAGTATAGTGAGATTTAATTGGGCATTACGACAAAGTACATAGACCGCCATCCAAGCTGCATATATGCCTAAAAGTCCACCTTCGAGGTTATCATCCGAACCCCCTCCAGTATTAAGTTGCAAAGCAACGGACAATTGCATTAAGTATGGTGCGTAATGTAATCAACAACTACATCCTTAGACATAGCATCAATGTTTTATCCCTAGTGGCAACGAGCACAACACAACCTTAGAACTTTACGTCATTGTCCCAGGTGTCAATGCGGGCATGAACCCACTATCGAGCATAAGTACTCCCTCTTGGAGTTAAAAGTAAAAACTTGGCCAGAGCCTCTACTAGAAACGGAGAGCATGCAAGATCATAAACAACACATAAGCATAACTTTGATAATCAACATAACAAGTATTCTCTATTCATCGGATCCCAACAAACGCAACATATAGAATTACATATAGATGATCTTGATCATGATAGGCAGCTCACAAGATCCGACAATGATAGCACAATGGGGAGAAGACAACCATCTAGCTACTGCTATGGACCCATAGTCCGGGGGTAGACTACTCACTCATCACTCCGGAGGCGACCATGGCGGTGTAGAGTCCTCCGGGAGATGATTCCCCTCTCCGGCGGGGTGCCGGAGGCGATCTCCGAGGATCCCCCGAGATGGGATCGGCGGCGACGGCGTCTCGGTAAGGTTTTCCGTATCGTGGCTCTCGGTGCGGAAGTTTCGTCACGGAGGCTTTAAGTAGGCGGAAGGGCAAGTCGAGAGGCGGCACGGGGGCCCACACCATAGGCCGGCGCGGCCGGGGGTGGGGCCGCGCCGCCCTAGGGGTTTGGCCACCCCGTGGCCCCTCTTCGTCTCGTCTTCGGTCTTACGGAAGCTTCGTGAGAAAATAGGCCTCTGGGCTTTTATTTCGTCCAATTCCGAGAATATTTCTTTACTAGGATTTACGAAACCAAAAACAGCAGAAAACGACAAGCGGCACTTCGGCATCTTGTTAATAGGTTAGTTCCAGAAAATGCACGAATCTGACATAAAGTGTGCATAAAACATGTAGATAACATCAATAATGTGGCATGGAACACAAGAAATTATCGATACGTTGGAGACGTATCACATGTATATC
Organism: Lolium rigidum; assembly: GCF_022539505.1. NCBI lineage: Eukaryota > Viridiplantae > Streptophyta > Magnoliopsida > Poales > Poaceae > Lolium > Lolium rigidum. Next base: position 268,763,100 of record NC_061511.1, read on the forward strand.
ATCTATATACACCTGAGCTAGACTTTCTAGTCTTTTCTTTCTTTCTGCCAAAAAATCTTTTGTAGCTTCTCTTTTAGATTTCCTCATTCTCAAAAAACACTTCACCTTCAATAACTTCTAGGTCCATTGGTCAATTACCAATAACCTTGAGGTTCTTACTTTGAAGTTGATTATCACATGACAAGTGTTCCAGATTTCACTATTAGTAAATTTTAATGTGATGAACAATTTCACTCATAATTTTATCCATCAAATCATGACGACTTTCCGAGACCATGTCTGTACATGCTAGGATCGTAAAGTTTAACCTTAGTATTCGCATGTGCAAATCTGGCTTGCACCCATTGTATGCACACGTAGAATCTATAACACCCGATCATCACGTGATGCTTCGAAACGATGAGTCTTAGCAACGGTGCATACTAAGGACGATCACTTCATGGATATGCGAATATCGTTAGTTCCCAACTAGTTGGAGGATCGGGACGTCTAGCATCTTCAACCTTCGTACATTCCCATAAAACTTATGAGTTTATGTAGTCTCACTAGATTATATTCTATCATCTTGCAATAAGGTCTTAGATATCACATATATCATACCTCGCTTATTTCTGAAAACAAAATTTCCAGCTCCTTACTTTTCAAACGGATTTGAACTTCAAGTTTCACGGAGACAAGATGATTTTAGGTACTAATTGAAACCATTGCTCCTTGAATCAGCAATGTGAGGTTTACTAAAAGTTTGCAATAGGACTTGATCATTTCTTGATTCTTTAACAATTCGGTACCAGTCCGTAAAGTTACTTGTCAGACTTAACAGTATTTCTATCTCAATTACAAGACTAGCGCATGGTAGATAACGGATGCCAATTCTACAAATTTAATTCAAAATACTATTCAGACTATGTTCATGATAATTAGTTCATGTTTTAATCTAATTACTAATGAACTACCACTTAATACGACATCCCTCATAGTTGTTTTAGTGGCACACGATCCATATCCACTACACCCAAACCGATCATCACGTGAGATGATGTAGCTTCAATGGTGAACATCAACATGTTGATCATATCATCCATATGACTCGTGTTCAACCTTTCGGTTTCTTGTGTTCCGAGGCCATGTCTGTACATGCTAGGCTCGTCAAGCAAACCCAAGTATTTCCGCGTGTGCAACATGGCTTACACCCATTGTATGTGAACGTAGAATCACATTCGATCATCACGAGATGCTTCAAAACGACGAATGATGTCTACGCACGCTTCTATTCCTGTAGACAGTGTTGGGCCTCCAAGAGCAGAGGTTTGTAGAACAGCAGCAAGTTTCCCTTAAGTGAATCACCTAAGGTTTATCGAACTCAGGGAGGTAGAGGTCAAAGATATCCCTCTCAAGCAACCCTGCAATTACGATACAAGAAGTCTCTCGTGTCCCCAACACACCTAATACACTTGTCAGATGTATAGGCGCACTAGTTCGGCGAAGAGATAGTGAAATACAAGTGATATGGATGTATATGAGCGGTAATAATAATCTGAATAAAATATGGCAGCGAGTAAACATGCAACAGAATAGTAAATAAACGGAGATTCGATGTTTGGAAACAAGGCCTAGGGATCATACTTTCACTAGTGGACACTCTCAACATTGATCACATAATAAAACCACTCTACACTCTCTTGTTGGATGACAAACACCATTAATTGTGTAGGGCTACAAGAGCACCTCAATGCCGGAGTTAACAAGCTCCACAACATTCGATGTTCATATTTAAATAACCTTAGAGTGCAAGATAGACCAACGCAATTATACCGAGTACTAACATAGCATGCACACTGTCAACATCAACTATGAAAGGGGGAATAGATCACATCAATACTATCATAGTAATAGTTAACTTCATAATCTACAAGAGATCACAATCATAACCTACACCAAGTACTTCATGATGCACACACTGTCAACATTACATCATGGAGGAGGAATATAGTACTTTAATAACATCACTAGAGTAGCACATAGATGATATTCAACTAGATCACAAAGAGAGAGATGAACCACATAGCTACGGTAGAGCCCTCAGCCTCGGGGAGAACTACTCCCTCCTCATCATAGGAGACAGCGATGGCGATGAAGATGGCGGTGGTGTCGATGGAGATGACTCGGGGGCAATTCCCGTCCCGCAGAGTGCCGGAACGGAGACTCTGTCCCCCGAATTGGAGTTTCGCGATGGCGGCGGCTCTGGAAGGTTTTCTGGTGTTTCGTCAATCGGTGTCGAAGATTTAGGTCACGAAGGCTTTTATAGGCGGAGAGTCGGAGTCGGAGGGGGTCTGGGGCAGCCATACAACAGGGGGGCGCGTCCCCCCCCCCTTGGGCCGCGCCGCCACCTTGTGTGGTGGCCCTGGGCCTCTCCTCTGGCCCCTCTCCGGTGTTCTGGAAGCTTCGTGGAATTATAAGATATTGGGCGTTGATTTCGTCCGATTCCGAGAATATTTCCTTTCTACGATTTCTGAAACCAAAAACAGCAGAAAACAGGACCTGGCACTTCGGCATCTCGTCAATAGGTTAGTTCCGGAAAATGCATAAAATGACATAAAGTGTGTATAAAACATGTGAGTATCATCATAAAAGTAGCATGGAACATAAGAAATTATAGATACGTTTGAGACGTATCAAGCATCCCCAAGATTAGTTCCTACTCGCCCTCGAGTAGGTAAACGATAACAAGGATAATTTCTGAAGTGACATGCTATCATAATCTTGATCATACTATTGTAAATCACATGAGATGAATGAAGTGATTCAAAGCAATGATAAAGACAATGACTAAACAACTGATCATATAGCAAAGACTTTTCATGAATAGTACTTTCAAGACAAGCATCAATAAGTCTTGCATAAGAGTTAACTCATAAAGCAATAGATTCAAAGTAAAAGGCATTGAAGCAACACAAAGGAAGATTAAGTTTCAGCAATTGCTTTCAACTTGTAACATGTATATCTCATGGATAGTTGTCAACATAAAGCAATATAACAAGTGCAATAGGTGAACATGTAAGAATCAATGCACACAGTTGATACAAGTGTTTGCTTCTAAGATAGAAGGAATAGGTGAACTAACTCAACAATAAAGTAGAAGAATGGCCCTTCGCAGAGGGAAGCATGGATTACTATTTTGTGCTAGAGCTTTTCATTTTGAAAACATAGAAACAATTTTGTCAACGGTAGTAATAAATCATATGTGTTATGCATAATACATCTTATAAGTTGCAAGCCTCATGCATAGATTACCAATAGTGCTCGCACCTTGTCCTAATTAGCTTGGATTAACACGGATTATCATTGCATAACATATGTTTCAACCAAGTGTCACAAAGGGGTACCTCTATGCCGCCTCGTACAAAGGTCTAAGGAGAAAGTTCGCATTGGATTTCTCGCTTTTTGATTATTCTCAACTTAGACATCCATACCGGGACAACATAGACAACAGATAATGGACTCCTCTTTAATGCATAAGCATTTAACAACGAAAAATATTCTCATAAGAGATTGAGGATTAATTGTCCAAATCGAAACTTCCACCATGATTCATGGCTTTAGTTAGCGGCCCAATGTTCTTCTCTAACAATATGCATACTCAAACCATTTGATCATGAAAATCGCCCTTACTTCAGACAAGACGAACATGCATAGCAACTCACATGATATTCAACAAAGGTGTAATAGTTGATGGCGTCCCCAGAAACATGGTTACCGCTCAACGAGCAACTTATTAAGAAATAAGATACACAGCTACATATTCTTCACCACAATAGTTTTTAAGGCTATTTTCCCATGAGCTATATATTGCAAAGACAAAGAATAGAATTTTTAAAGGTAGCACTCAAGTAATTTACTTTGGAATGGCGAGAGAAATACCATGTAGTAGGTAGGTATGGTGGACACAAATGGCATAGTTTTTGGCTCAAGGATTTGGATGCACGAGAAGAATTCCTCTCAATACAAGGCTAGGATAGCAAGGTTGTTTGAAGCAAACTCAAGTATTAAACGGTGCAGCAAAACTCACATATGAACATATTGCAAGCATTATAAGACTTTACATCGTCTCCTTGTTGTTCAAACACCTTAACCAGAAAATATCTAGACTCTAGAGAAACTAATCATGCAAACCAAATTTTAACAAGCTATATGTAGTTCTTCATTAATGGGTGCAAAGTACATGATGCAAGAGCTTAAACATGATCCATATGAGCACAACAATTGTCAAGTATCAAATTATTCAAGACATTATACCAATTACCACATGCATCATTTTCTGTTTCCAACCATATAACAATTAACGAAGCAGTTTCAACCTTCGTCATGAACATTAAAAGTAAAGCTAAGAACACATGTGTTCATATGCAACAGCGGAGCGTGTCTCTCTCCCACACAAGCATGAATTTATTCAGAGAATGAAAATAACAAAACGAAAATAAAAACACACAGACGCTCCAAGTAAAGTACATAAGATGTGACGGAATAAAAATATAGTTTCACTAGAGGTGACCTGATAAGTTGTTGATGAAGAAGGGGATGCCTTGGGCATCCCCAAGCTTAGACGATTGAGTCTTCTTGAAATATGCAGGGATGAACCACAGGGGGCATTCCCAAGCTTAGACTTTTCACTCTTCTTGATCATATTGTATCATCCTCCTCTCTTGACCCTTGAAAACTTCCTCCACACCAAACTCAAAACAAACTCATTAGAGGGTTAGTGCATAATCAAAAATTCACATGTTCAGAGGTGACACAATCATTCTTAACACTTCTGGACATTGCTCAAAGCTACTGGAAGTTAATGGAACAAAGAAATCCATCCAACATAGCAAAACAGGCAATGCGAAATAAAAGGCAGAATCTGTCAAAACAGAACAGTCCGTAAAGACGAATTTTTCTAGGGCACTTAACTTGCTCAGATGAAAAAGCTCATATTGAATGAAAGTTGCGTACATATCTGAGGATCACGCACGTAAATTGGCAGATTTTTCTGGGTTACCTACAGACAGGGCTACTCAATTTCGTGACAGCAAGAAATCTGTTTCTGCGCAGTAATCCAAATCTAGTATTGACCTTACTATCAAAGACTTTACTTGGCACAACAATGCAATAAAATAAAGATAAGGAGAGGTTGCTACAGTAGTGACAACTTTCAAGACACAACAAAACAGTAGCAAAATAAAAACATGGGTTAACTCCCAAGAAGTGCTTTCTTTATAGCCATTAAGATGGGCTCAGTAATTTTAATGATGATGCTCTCATAAGGATGAGAGTGAAGCAACGAGAGCATCAAAAAGCAAGTATGAAACAAATTTAAGCCTAACCCACTTCCTATGAGAAGGAATCTTGTACACAAATAAATTCATGAGGAGCAAAGTGACAAGCATAGGAAGATAAAACACGAGTAACTTCAAGATTCTCAACATAAAGAGGGGAAACTTAATATTATTAAGATGCATATAACCGTGTTTCCCTCTCTCATAATAACTTTCAGTAGCATCATTGATGAAATCCACAATATACCCATCACTTAAAACATTCTTATCATGGTTCATATGCATAAAAGTATCATTAATTTTGGCATAAGAAGAGTTCTTCTCATTAATAGTAATTGGAGCAAGATTATTATCAAGAATTTGAACATGGTAAACAAGTTGCATACTAAGGGAATTGTTTTTAGCAATCCAATCATAACTATGACAAGTTTCATAAGGATAGTTATAACCTATATCATAGCATTCTTTATAATAATCATCAAAGATTGGAGGCATAGTGTCATCATAAGAAATAGAATAGTTATCTTTCACGAGTATGTTCATCTCGTGACCATACCATCGTTGTTACTAGAAGGAGATGTATCAAACATATAATGATCAGTAGCAAAAGGATTTTCAAACACCTCATCCCCAAGCTTAGAGCTTTCTATATCATTATGGGAGGAAGCATGGATAGTACCGATATCTGTGGCAATTATTAACATCATCATTTTCAGAATTAGTTTCCCGGAGATTTCCAATATCAAAAGTAGTGTGCTCTTTCAAATCATGATCACTAATGTAGGTAAAGGGCATAGGAAGATCATTGTACTCAGATTCATTATCATAATAATCATTAGGAGCAACATACTTACGGTTACCTATCGTTATCTCATACACGCGGGGATATGCCGTTACCTCTTTCTCTTTATTCCCCTTCTTCTTCTTCTTCGTTCCCTTCTTCTTCTTCTTCTTCTTCTTCTTCTTCTCTTCCTTCTCCTCGTTCCCTTCTTTAGGAGGAAGAGGCTTGAGGGGAGGATCCTCCACATAACCTGATTTATTTCCAGAAACAATAGAAGAAACTTGGGAGGATTCCTCTTTTTCATTAATAAGTTCAAAACACACAGAGGTCCTATCATATTTTGGCAAAGTGTCATCTTCTAAAATATTTTGTATGTAAGTATTTGTATGGCAATTATCAATGCAATAAGAAAAACACCCACGCAGGACATCATCAATATCAAGATCACTCATATGTAACAAAGAGATTTTTCTTGATAACTCTTCACACCACAAAAATAAAGTAAGTTCATCATGCTGATTAGGAGTAATTTCATCATCACAATACAAATTTGCAGCACTCATGGGGTTCGAATAATCATTGGAGGAGCATTGAAAATTAAAATGACCCACTCTATGGCAAAGTTCACAAATAAAAGGATAGATGGCACAAACCTTTTTACCAAGATCATCTAGAGCCCTAGACCACTTTCTAGTTTTTCATTCATATGATGGATACAATATTCATCTTCGATTTGATTAATTCCACAGGGTCTATGCATTCCACAAAAATTAACATGCTTATAAGAAATAACATTTTCAGAAGTTTGGGCATGTTTATTACAATCATTAATAACAATTTCATCCTTCATGCAAGTGTCTTTAAAAGGTTCATGATACTTATCAAAATTCTTCCTAGGCAATTCAAAATGAGAGGCAAAAGCTTTATAAAGATTTGCAACAACTTGAGAGTCAAGACCATAAGTAGCACTCATATTTCGAATTTTATCAGTATCCATAAAAGTTTCAATGCATTCATAATCATAATTTATACCTGACTCTTTACCTTTGTCGTTCTCCCAATCTTCAGTGTTCCCCTCAATCCGGTCAAGAAGATCCCACCTAGCTTCAACCTCCTTGCTTGTGAAAGATCCCTCCAAACAGGCATCTAGATAGTCCTTGTGGTGTCCTGAAAGCCTTGCATAAAAATTATTAATAATAACATTACGGGGGAGCTCATGAATGGGACATTTGAGCATTAGTGACTTCAATCTCCCCCATGCTTGGGGAATACTCTCTCCATCACGAGGATAAAAGTTATAAATGTAATTTCTATCAGTATGCACTTCATGAGGAGGATAAAATTTAGAATAAAAGAGAGGTACAATTTCCTCCCAATCAAGAGAATGACTATTCTTCAGACAATTTATACCAATGCGCCGCTTTACCGGACAGATGAAATAGAGAATAGTTTCTTCCTCACTTCATCCATAGAGATACCTGCACACTTGAATAACCCGCATAATTCATGCAAAAACAGTAAATGATCTCCGGGATGGATAGTTCCATCCCCTTCATAGCGGTTATCCATAAGACGTTCAATAATTTTCATGGGTATCTTGAAAGAAGTACTTTCAGTAGGTGGATTTAAAATATCACAAGCATCATTAGAGTTATCGCATATGGGAGATAAAGCATTATCAGAGCAAATTTTCTCCCCTAAAGATGGGAAGCTAAAAAGATCATAAAAACTAGCTTCCCCAAGCTTAGACTTCTCCATAGCATTAGCAGTAATTGCGTTCATACTAATAAAATTGCTACTAGCATGCAAATAAGGCTCCATAGGTTTTTTAATTTTCGCATCAAATAATTCATGTCTTAACTCAGGAAATAGATTAAAAAGCTCACAATTTTTTTTGTTGTTTTCCATTATGCCTAACTAGTGAAAATAAAAAACAAGAAACAAAAAGATGCAATTGCAGGATCTAAAGGAAATAGCTTCGGGCACTCACACACCGGCAACAATGCTAGGAAATAGCTTAGTAGTCGGAGGATGTGAATACCTTTTACCTTACCTCCCCGGCAACGGCGCCAGAAAATAGCTTGGTGTCTACGCACGCTTCTATTCCTGTAGATAGTGTTGGGCCTCCAAGAGCAAAGGTTTGTAGAACAGCAGCAAGTTTCCCTTAAGTGAATCACCCAAGGTTTATCGAACTCAGGGAGGTATAGGTCAAAGATATCCCTCTCAAGCAACCCTGCAATTACGATACAAGAAGTCTCTCGTGTCCCCAACACACCTAATACACTTGTCAGATGTATAGGCGCACTAGTTCGGCGAAGAGATAGTGAAATACAAGTGATATGGATGTATATGAGCGGTAATAACAATCTGAATAAAATATGGCAGCGAGTAAACATGCAACAGAATAGTAAATAAACGGAGATTCGATGTTTGGAAACAAGGCCTAGGGATCATACTTTCACTAGTGGACACTCTCAACATTGATCACATAATAAAACCACTCTACACTCTCTTGTTGGATGACAAACACCATTAATTGTGTAGGGCTACAAGAGCACCTCAATGCCGGAGTTAACAAGCTCCACAACATTCGATGTTCATATTTAAATAACCTTAGAGTGCAAGATAGACCAACGCAATTATACCGAGTACTAACATAGCATGCACACTGTCAACATCAGCTATGAAAGGGGTAATAGATCACATCAATACTATCGTAGTAATAGTTAACTTCATAATCTACAAGAGATCACAATCATAACCTACACCAAGTACTTCATGATGCACACACTGTCAACATTACATCATGGAGGAGGAATAGAGTACTTTAATAACATCACTAGAGTAGCACATAGATGATATTCAACTAGATCACAAAGAGAGAGATGAACCACATAGCTACGGTAGAGCCCTCAGCCTCGGGGAGAACTACTCCCTCCTCATCATAGGAGACAGCGATGGCGATGAAGATGGCGGTGGTGTCGATGGAGATGACTCCGGGGGCAATTCCCCGTCCCGGCAGGGTGCCGGAACAGAGACTTCTGTCCCCCGAATTGGAGTTTCGCGATGGCGGCGGCTCTGGAAGGCTTTCTGGTGTTTCGTCAATCGGTGTCGAAGATTTAGGTCACGAAGGCTTTTATAGGCGGAGAGTCGGAGTCGGAAGGGGTCTGGGGCAGCCAGACAACAGGCGGGCGCGCCCCCCCCTTGGGCCGCGCCGCCACCTTGTGTGGTGGCCCTGGGCCTCTCCTCTGGCCCCTCTCCGGTGTTCTCGAAGCTTCGTGGAATTATAAGATATTGGGCGTTGATTTCGTCCGATTCCGAGAATATTTCCTTTCTAGGATTTCTGAAACCAAAAACAACAGAAAACAGGAACTGGCACTTCGGCATCTCGTCAATAGGTTAGTTCCAGAAAATGCATATAAATGACATAAAGTGTGTATAAAACATGTGAGTATCATCATAAAAGTAGCATGGAACATAAGAAATTATAGATACGTTTGAGACGTATCAACGAACTGTAGCAACGGTGCATACGAGGGGAGAACACTTTATTATCTTGATATTAATGTGAGGGATCATCCTATAATGCTACCGTCGCGATCTAAGCAAGATAAGATGCATAAAGGATTAACATCACATGCAATTCATAATATGTGATATGATATGGCCTTTCTTCTTGTGCTTTTGATCTCCATCTCCAAAGCACATGAGCATGATCTCCATCATCACCAGCATTGCACCAAGGTCCATGGCGCCACTTCATGGTTGTCCATCATTTATAGCTACTATGACAACTACTTGAAATAAAGATATTACATGATGAATAGACACGCAGATCTTAACAAATTTAAAGACAACCATTAGGCTCCTGCCGGTTGCCACAATACAATAATGAACATCTCATACATCAAATATAATCATCATCACATCATGGCCATATCACATCACCAAACCCTGCAAAAACAAGTTAGACGCCTCTAATTTGGTTTGCATATTTTACGTGGTTTAAGGTTTTCGAGTAAGATCCAATCTACCTACGAAGATGAACCACAACGGTGATACTAGTGTTGTCGATAGAAATAGTAAATTGAATCTTAAATATGGTGAGAGCGACAGACACCCGCAAAGCCACGAGATCGAAGCAACGAGATGTATGAGAGACTAACCCTCGAAGATCCAAAGCCTTATGAGATCAGATCTCGTTGTTGATGTAGTCGATCATCCCGGTGCTGCAATCCGGCAACACTTCTGTACTCGGTCGTGCGTACGGTGTCGATGACGTCCTTCCTCTCCATGTTCCATCGGGCATTGGAGTGGGTATATCCCCTCGGAATCCCAGCAGCACGACGGCGTGGTGGTGGAGGTGGAGGAGAAATTCCTGCAGGGCTTCGCCAAGCCTGCGCAGGAAGAAGGAGGAGGGCGAGAGGGGAGGCTAGGGCTTGGGGGATGATGTGTTGCGCCCCAACCCTCCCCTCCCTCTTATATAGGCGTGGGGGGGCTGCCTTGGCCCCTCCTCCAAGCCCTTGGGTCGGCCAAAACAAGGGGGGCAACTTCCCCCCAAGTTAAGTCCCTATTTTCAAGGGATTTGATCTTATCCACTTGATCTAGCCGCATTGGCCTTGGGGGGTGACAAGGTATTAACCTGTCAATGCCTACAAGTTGTAGACTAGGGTTTCGTTGGATGTAGAGGGCAAGTAGATCTCGAAGGTTTAAGCCGAAAAGTACTCGACGATGTAAAAGCTAGGGTTTGAGAGACAATGATTCGATCCTTTCTTTGTCCCTCGACTCCCCCTTATATAGGAGGTGGAGCCGAGGGATTCGTGATTCACAAGTTTACAGAGTCCGGGAGGGTTTCTAACCCTTCCCGCAAGATTACAAATAATGCCTCCTATTACAACTCTAGCTTTCCTTAATAATATCTTGGCTTCCGAATCTTCTTATCTTTCGGGTCGTGGGCCTTCAGTAAACCCCGGGTACCTTCTTCGGCAGGCCCATTGGGGATGCCTATGTCAGTAGCCCCCGAGATTTTGCTTGAATCGCAGAATCAGGGAAAATCTCCACCTTTATATTTATTCTACAACTCTGAACTTTACCACACATCTTTGCATACAGATTTCTATATTGTACAGGGATAATGGTAGTTGGGGCTAGTTCATCTGACGGATCAGGTACTAGTTAACTGCTCTAGTGGCAATCCGCAAAAACCTACTTCAAAATCACGTCCCTGGACATGATCTCGGGATGCGGTGTAAACTTCGACAGGTGCCGCTTAAGGTCTTACCATTCTGTCGAGTCCCGGTCATATTTATCGGGTACCTAACGCGTCCGTTAGGATTTTTCTTCGTATATGTTGATACGAAAAAAAAATAGCAAACCGACGTCAGAGACGGCGCCACGCCACGCAGAACGGATCTGGGGTCTTACCTTCGCAAAGTTTTGCGGCATTCAGAAATTGTTCGCAACTTTGGCGTTTTGAGAATATATTGTCGAGTGCTTATTCGGCTGTTGGAATAGCACATTTTATCGAGTCAATGTATGACTTATATTGCCTTCCCGATGGGAGTATATGTAGAGTTATTTGTATAACTCGAAATATACTCATTTCTTTCTTTCTTTCTTTCTCTTCTCTTCTTCTTTTTTTTTTTTTATAATTTCATCGGGCACGCGAACAGCGTTCCCGATGGGAGTAGCCCCCGAGGCTACAACCAAGGACTTGTGCTTGGTTGTAGGCTCAACATTCTAATGCCTCATGTCGCTATATTGTCTTTCTTTCTCAAGGTTTCATATCTGTCGGGTGCGCGAACAGCGCTTCCGATGGGAGTAGCCCCTGAGGCTATGAACAAATGCTTGCGTTTGGTCATAGGCTCTCGCCATTTCTATTCTGTCATATCCAAATGTTTTCTTTTTTCCAAAGTAGCCCCCGAGCATTTGAGCAAATACTTGTATTTGTTCAAAGGCTCTCCGAGATAAACCATAGTCTTCTGGTGTCGCCGTTCTTGCAAAGTTTCATAGCCAATAGTTTCTTTTATCAAGGTGACATCACTGTCGATGACGACCACGACCAATGTATCGGGAAAACGCGAGAACCGCTTATCTCTCTGCCTTGTGGGCCCGGAAATCCTGTCAATTTGACACGTTGTGCAAGTGGGGGACACACGTCCTCCGCTTTTCTCGGCGCATGTACTCGTAGCCGTTGTGCTCTCTTGTCTATATGAAATTACTTTTTACCCCTTGTCCACGTGTACGGCATACGTTCCGCAAATTCTCAATCCAACGGCGCGTCCGTTCAACGCACCTCTATATAGAGGCATCGTCTTCCTCCTCTAACCCTTTCGCTCGCGCCGCATCTCTGCTTCTCCTCTGCAAGATTCTCCATTGCTTTCATTGCTCCAAGCGCCCAGCCATTCGCACACCCTTCGCCACCAAGCTTATTGATGCCACCTCGCCCGCGTCTGACCAGGCACAGTACTCCAGAATCCACCATGGCCGCCGAAGATCTGGAGTGGGAGAGATCCAAAATCTCCGGCCAGGATATGAATCTGCTGAAGAAACTGTGATTCACCAAGAAGGAGAATGCGCTGCGCTTCCCCAAGGAGGAGAGCTATCCATCGCCTCCCATGGAGTACCGGGTCAGTTTTGTTGACCACCTCATCCGCGGTCTTTCTCCCCCTATCCATGAATTTCTTTGGGGTCTCCTCTTTGTCTATGGGGTTCAGCTGCATCAGCTGACGCCCAACTCCATCCTCCACATCTCAATTTTCATCACACTGTGTGAGTGCTTCCTCGGGGTCCAACCTAATTGGGCTCTGTGGAAGCGCATTTTCTGCATCCGCCGTAATGGCTCTCACGGCGTCGCCTATAACATCGGCGGCGTCGTTATCTATGTTCGTCCTGACGTCGATTATTTCGACGTCAAATTCCCCGACTCCGTCCAAGGGTGGCGGAAGAGATGGCTCTATGTGCACGAAGAAAGCTCCGATTCAGTGGAGTACAACATTGCTCCCTTTGATGGAAGAGCCAAGATTCTTCGCCGCCGATCTCGGGACGCTGAAGCTACCGAAGAAGAGAAATCGGCGACAAAGGCGCTGATGACTCGCATACGTGAGCTTCAGAACACCCGTGGCAAGGAATTATCGGGTATCCAAATCACTGCCTACTTCCTTAGGATTAGAGTGCAACCTCTGCAAGCTCGCAAAAATCCCCTTTGGATGTACACCGGTGACGAGGATGTCGAAAGGCTCTCCAAAGAACTTCCTGTGAAGGACTTAGAGAAGCTGATCCGAAGGATTTCCAAGCTTAGCAAGAAGGACAGCATTCCTACTTCTTGTCGCGTTGCGCCATATAGTGGCGCCAATCCCCTTCCCGAGGTAATTGTTCCTTTCGGTTGCTAAATTGTCTCCTCGAGTTTTTATTTTGTGTCGACTACTATCTTGTTGGCTTCTCTGCATAACGCCGTTCTTTTTATCGACACTCTTTCTTTTTATTGACATTCTTTCTTTTTCTCAGAACCATCCCTCTCTCACTTCTCTTCCTCCCCTTCCTGAGGGTGGAGAAGTTGAAGATCGTACCGTTGTCGATGATGACAACCAAGGTACCTCGCGTCCTGAAAGTGAAGTTGCGGGTTCTCACAAATCCGCGGCTTCTTCTGAAAAAGATGCTGAATCTGAGGCTACTGCTTCGACACACTCCCTTTCACCTGCTATTTCTCCAAGGAACAAGAGGAAAAGGGAGGAAATCGAAGATTCCGGCACCTCCAAAGCCGAAGAAATTGGTCCTTCAGAGAAGAAGGCAATTTTCAATCCATACGAAGATGCCCTCGTCAGCTCGTAAGTGACCCCTTGCTTTTTAACGTTTTACTCCTGTCAATTTTTTTTTCTATCTTGCTCCTTATACTGTCGCCATTTTTTGTAGTGGTGACGAGGAAGAAACGCCAGCTATTGACGCGACTGCTCGAACGAGTACGTTGCGTACTTTAGTTGTCTCGGAGGTGCATGTTGAAGGAGAAGAATCTTCGCCTCCTCAACAAAACATCCAACAGCCTACTCCTCCTGGAAGCCCCCATGTCTCTTCACCAAAAAGGGCAGGGGTTGAATTAGTCACGGAACCTACCTTACAATTGGGTGGTTCCTCGACTCCTCTTTTGGATGATGTAAGTCCCTTCTCTCTTTTGTGCCAAGTTTTTTTTCGATGCTCTCGACTTTTTCGTTTGCCTTGTTCGTGCTTTATGCTGTCGAGCTCTTTACTATATTGACACTTTCTTTCTCTATCTTTCTATATTAGCCTTTGATTAAAGAACTCATCCACATCGGTGCCCAGTTTATCGGGTACCGTGAATACGCTAGCAAAGCTGAAGGTAAAATTTTGCTACTCCTCCTGACCCGCAGCTGATCTCTCCCTTTTTTTTGTCGTCGTCTTGATTGGTTTTGACTATGTTGGCAGAAAATCTTGCAGAAGCCAACCAACGTGCTGATGCACTTGCTAAAAAATTGGAGCAAAGTGAAAAAGCTCGTAAGAAGGCTGAAGCAAACGCCAAGAAGGCCAAGGCCGACGCTGAAAAGGCGAAGGCAGATGCTGCTTGTGTTGAAGATCTTCGGAAGAGGCTTCATGATGCAGAGAATGCTTTGAGCGAGAATATACAACAGCAATCTGCTCGAGAAACAGAGATCCTCAGTCGCCTTGAGTCGCAGAGTCGACGTTTTGTTAGTAAGTAATGTGATCCCTGCTGTTTTTCTCAGGTTACTTCAAATTTTCCGATCATGTCATTTACGAGCTATCCTTTGTTTTGTCTTCAGGGAGAACGCATCAAGACTATGAGGTGGATGGTCCTGAAGGCGACGAGCTGCTCGACGCGCTGACTCTTCTTGAAATTCATGGGGATGAAGCACACGATGGCCTTGCTGGCCGCCGAGGCGAGTGTCAGTCGAAGCTTTTCCCCTATTTCTTCCCGAAGAAAGAGGAGCCCAACACCTTCGTCGCTCTTGCTAAGGCGTTCAACGTGCTTGGGAAGATCTTGGGCTTAAACTTCGCCAAGAGGTCCTGAAGATCGGCGTTGAAGGCACCATCGCGCTGGTTGCTAATAGCCAGCAAAACGTCGACTGGACCAAGGTTGGCGACATAGGGGAGATGGAAACGAAGAAATGGCAATCTCTAATTAGAGCTGCCAAGCCTCCCTCAAAACCAATCCTTTCCTTCCTTGGTGTTAAGCAAACTCCTGCTCCAAGCTCATCCAAGCCGGAGGTCAAGTAGACCATCCTTTCTTTTCCCTTTCTTTTTTTCTTCTGATGCTGTTGCTCTAGTAGTTTTGGCAACGACTGCTTCCATAGTCCATTAGGGACCCTTCTTTTGTAATAGCGATGTATATACTTCGAGAATGAAATGGAAATCTATCTTTGCTTGATGATTGATATTGAATCTTTTATTTCCAGTTGATTTTTGACAACTATACTGCGACTCCTCATCCTTCCGATGTTTTACTGCGTCGTCCCGTTCGAAGAAGGTTCTCATTCTTGTCGAGCGTGCTTGAAAATTCTTCGAGTAAAAATTCAGCGAGAAGACTTGGAAGAACTTCGCCGACAACTCCGGTCTATGAAGAAACAATCACTTATGATGATGGAACGAGTCTCGAAAATCATCCGAGAGGAAAAGATTGCGCTTCAACAAGCTCAAGATGCCATAGGCTGCCAAGGAAGCCGCTGTTTCTGAAGCTGCAAAAGCGACGACTCGAGAAAATTTTATGCTTGATTTGATGATTGAAGCTAGTGCAGATATGTCAGGTATGCTCTTGCAAACTGAGATTCCCGTTTTCTCGCTATTTCCTTTTTTGAGATTCTTATGTTGTCGCCAAATAGGCTCCTTTATCGACGCTGCTGCTGAGGATGAAAGGGTGAACACAAGGACGAACCTCCTTGTTAACCTTTCTCTCGACCACGGTTCTCTTTTCTGGGCTACTCCAGAACGTACCCGACAGATTGTCAGGTTTCAGGACCGCGCCTGTCAAGTTCGCGAGTTCCTTGATTTCTGCACCAGAACACTGACCCTGGTTTACAAGACGGCTGTTTCCTCGGAGCGAGGCACCGACACCATTCTTGGTTTGTTGGAAAAGTTTCAAGATGCCCCTCGTATCCATCACTTTGTACGAGCTCAACTATCTGCCGGTGCCAGGTTTGCTATGATGATGATCAAAATCTGCTATCCCAAGTTTGACATGAGCCAAATTGTTACCAAGTGCTTAGCCAAGATGGCGAAAAGGAAGAGGGATGTCAGCAAAATTGATGATCATGTGACCCCTGTTGCAGAAGATATGATGGATGAACTTCTTCGGATGGACTCTGAATTCTTCGAAAGGGGCAGCTATGCTGAACATAGTACTCGTACTGCAAATAATGGACGGATGACCATAGATAATATACTGAGCCGCAATTGATTTTCTTTTTCTTTTAACCTGTCAATTTTTCTCTGGAATGGCGTCCTGTATAAGCATATACTATATTGTAAATTTAGGAAATATTTCTATTTTCCTTCCTCAAGCCCCCGAGTGTTTCGGTGGCAAATCTATTTATTGTGTATGCGAGGTTGTAAACCAAGGCACCCAAATTCTATATTTGCGGGTACAAGCCCCCGAGTATTTTGTTCTTTTGTTGATTGCTATTTTGTACCTTCTTTTTATTTGGCGAGGTATTTGATACCAAGGCGAAATATTTCTTGCCAGTTAGATTCATCTGTGTTGTGTATATATTGTAACTTCGAGGCGTAAGCCCCCGAGCATGTCGAAAAGAGATATGTATCTCCACTATCTTTATTATATTGCAGCTCCACGAGCCCGCCTCATTAAAAACCTTTCCCGGCCCCACTCGGTGCCCCGAAAAAGGAAAAGAGTGCGTCTGAAAACTCGCGGGCGTTTCAGTACATTGTATTTTTACAAGGAGGACTATATTTCGACACTAAGCGTAAAAACGCCTTAGGCTGTGCCACGTTCCAGGGGTTTTCTCGGGAACCCCTGTCTTCTTATCCTTGATCCTGTACGCTCCTCCTTCGATGACTTCCGTGACGATGTAAGGGCCAAGCCATGGTGACTCGAGTTTTCGAGTACGTTCTTGATTGAGTCGCAGAACTAAATCTCCAACCTGAAAAGATCTTGGTCGCAGACGTCGACTGTGATAGTTTTTTAGGTCTTGCTGATATTTGGTGACCCTTGACAGTACTTCGTCTCTGGCTTCATCCAATGCGTCGATACTGATACGTCTCCAACGTATCGATAATTTCTTGTGTTCCATGCCACATTATTGATGTTATCTACATGTTTTATGCACACTTTATGTCATATTCGTGCATTTTCTGGAACTAACCTATTAACAAGATGCCGAAGTGCCGATTCTTTGTTTTATGCTGTTTTTGGTTTCAGAAATCCTAGTAAAGAAATATTCTCGGAATTGGACGAAATAAAAGCCCAGGGGCCTATTTTCTCACGAAGCTTCCAGAAGTCCGAAGACGAAACGAAGTGGGGCCACAGGGGAGCCAAACCCTAGGGCGGCGCGGCCCCCCCCTTGGCCGCGCCGCCCTGTCATCTGGGGCCCCTGTGCCCCCTCTCGACTTGCCCTTCCGCCTACTTAAAGCCTCCGTGACGAAACCCCCAATACCGAGAGCCACGATACGGAAAACCTTACTGAGACGCCGTCGCCGCCGATCCCATCTCGGGGGATCCGGGAGATCGCCTCCGGCACCCTGCCGGAGAGGGGAATCATCTCCCGGAGGACTCTACACCGCCATGGTCGCCTCCGGAGTGATGAGTGAGTAGTCTACCCCTGGACTATGGGTCCATAGCGGTAGCTAGATGGTTGTCTTCTCCCCATTGTGCTATCATTGTCGGATCTTGTGAGCTGCCTATCATGATCAAGATCATCTATATGTAATTCTATATGTTGCGTTTGTTGGGATCCGATGAATAGAGAATACTTGTTATGTTGATTATCGAAGTTATGCTTATGTGTTATTTATGATCTTGCATGCTCTCCGTTACTAGTAGATGCTCGGCCAAGTAGATGCTTTTAACTCCAAGAGGGAGTACTTATGCTCGATAGTGGGTTCATGCTGCATTGACACACGGGACGAGTGACGAGAAAGTTCTAAGGTTGTGTTGTCTTGTTGCCACTAGGGATAAAACATTAGTGCTATGTTCAAGGATGTAGTCACTAGTTACATTACGCACCATACTTAATGCAATTGTACAGTTGCTTTGCAACTTAATGCTGGAGGGGTTCGGATGATAACTTTGAAGGTGGACTTTTTAGGCATAGATGCGGTTGGATGGCGGTCTATGTACTTTGTCGTAATGCCCAATTAAATCTCACTATACTCATCATGATATGTATGTGCATTGTCATGCTCTCTTTATTTGTCAATTGCCCAAGCTGTAATTTGTTCACCCAACATGCTGTTCGTCTTATGGGAGAGACACCTCTAGTGAGCTGTGGACCCCGGTCCAATTCTCTTTCTTGAAATACAATCTCTGCAATACTTGTTTTTACTTGTTTTCTCTGCAAACAATCATCTTCCACACAATACGGTTAATCCTTTGTTACAGCAAGCCGGTGAGATTGACAACCTAAGCTGTTTCGTTGGGGCAAAGTACTTTGGTTGTGTTGTGCGGGTTCCACGTTGGCGCCGGAATCTACGGTGTTGCGCCGCACTACATCCCGCCGCCATCAACCTTCAACGTGCTTCTTGGCTCCTCCTGGTTCGATAAACCTTGGTTTCTTTCGAGGGAAAACTTGCTGCTTGTGCTCATCATACCTTCCTCTTGGGGTTGCCCAACGAACGTGTGAAATACACGCCATCAAGCATATTTTACGGCGCCGTTGCCGGTGAGCCGAAGAAAAGCTACACCACAAAGATTTCTAACTCCCACGTCAACTACGCACCAGCATATTTTCCAGGCGCCGTTGCGGGGAGATCAAGACACGCTGCAAGGGGAGTCTCCACTTCTCAATCTCTTTACTTTGTTTTTGTCTTGCTTAGTTTTATTTACTACTTTGTTTGCTGTGCTATATCAAAAACACAAAAAAATTAGTTACTTGCATTTACTTTATCTAGTTTGCTTTATTTACTATTGCTAAAATGGCTACCCCTGAAAATACTAAGTTGTGTGACTTCACAACCACAAATAATAATGATTTCTTATGCACACCTATTGCTCCACCTGCTACTACGGCAGAATTCTTTGAAATTAAACCTGCTTTACTGAATCTTGTTATGAAAGATCAATTTTCTGGTGTTAGTTCTGATGATGCTGCTGCCCATCTTAATAATTTTGTTGAACTATGCGAAATGCAAAAATATAAATATGTAGATGGTGATATTATTAAACTAAAATTGTTCCCTTTCTCATTAAGAGGAAGAGCTAAAGATTGGTTGCTAGCTACGCCTAAGAATAGTATTGATTCATGGACTAAATGCAAGGATGCTTTTATTGGTAGATATTATCCCCCTGCTAAAATTATATCTTTGAGGAGTAGCATAATGAATTTTAAACAATTAGATACTGAACATGTTGCTCAAGCTTGGGAAAGAATGAAATCTACTGGTTAAAAATTGCCCAACCCATGGAGTGACTACTTGGATGATCATCCAAACCTTCTATGCGGGACTAAATTTTTCTTCGCGGAATTTATTGGATTCAGCTGCTGGAGGTACCTTTATGTCCATCACTCTTGGTGAAGCAACAAAGCTTCTTGATAATATGATGATCAACTACTCTGAATGGCACACGGAAAGAGCTCCACAAGGTAAGAAGGTAAATTCGGTTGAGGAATCCTCTTCCTTGAATGATAAGATTGATGCTATTATGTCTATGCTTGTGAATGACAGGACTAATATTGATCCTAATAATGTTCCGTTAGCTTCATTGGTTGCACAAGAAGAACATGTTGATGTAAACTTCATTAAAAATAATAATTTCAACAACAATGCTTACCGGAACAATTCTAGTAACAACTATAGGCCATATCCTTATAATAATGGCAACGGCTATGGTAATTCTTATGGAAATTCTTACAACAATAATAGGAATTCACCCCCTGGACTTGAAGCCATGCTTAAAGAATTTATTAGTACACAAACTGCCTTTAACAAATCTGTTGAGGAAAAGCTCAATAAAATTGATATTCTTGTTTCTAGAGTTGATAGTCTTGCCTCCGATGTTGATCTTTTGAAATCGAAAGTTATGCCTAATAGGGATATTGAAAATAAAATTGTTACTACAGCAAATTCCATCCAAGTTAGAATTAATGAGAATATAAGATTAATGGCTGAGCTGCGTGCTAGGTGGGATAGAGAAGAAAATGAAAAACTAGCTAAAGAGAAGAATATAGCTAAAGTTTGGACTATTACCACCACTAGTAATGCTAATGCTACACATGTTGCTGCACCTCCTACTCATACTAATAAAAGAATTGGTGTTAGCAATGTTTCCACTTCTAATGCAAAGCGCGAAAAGCGCACTGAAACTACTAAAGCTACTTGAACTGCACTGTGATAAAGCTGCTGAAATTTTTTCCAACATTGGGGATGATGATCCCATTGCTTTAGATTATAATGCTTTGAATTATGATGATTGCCACATCTCTGAAGTTATAAAGTTCTTGCAAAAACTTGCTAAAAGTCCTAATGCTAGTGCTATAAATTTGGCTTTCACGCATCATATTACAAATGCTCTCATAAAAGCTAGAGAAGAGAAACTAGAGCGCGAAGCCTCTATTCCTAAAAAGCTAGAAGATGGTTGGGAGCCCATCATTAAGATGAAGGTTAAAGATTTTGATTGTAATGCTTTATGTGATCTTGGTGCAAGTATTTCTGTTATGCCGAAGAAAATTTATAATATGCTTGACTTGCCACCGCTGAAAAATTGTTATTTGGATGTTAATCTTGCTGATCATTCTACAAAGAAATCTTTGGGTAAAGTTGATAATGTTCGCATTACCGTTAATAATAATCTTGTTCCCGTTGATTTTGTTGTCTTGGATATTGAATGCAATGCATCTTGTCCCATTATATTGGGGAGACCTTTTCTTGAGCTGTTGGTGCTATTATTGATATGAGGGAAGGTAATATAAAATATCAATTTCCTCTCAAGAAAGGTATGGAACACTTCCCTAGAAAGAGAATGAAGTTACCTTATGATTCTATTATTAGAACAAATTATGATGTTGATACTTCATCTCTCGATAATACTTGATACACACTTTCGCGCCTAGGCTGAAAGGCGTTAAAAAAGCGCTTATGGGAGACAACCCATGTTTTTACCTACAGTACTTTGTTTTTATTTTGTGTCTTGGAAGTTGTTTACTACTGTAGCAACCTCTCCTTATCTTAGTTTTGAGTTTTGTTGTGCCAAGTTAAGCCGTTGATAGAAAAGTAAGTACTAGATTTGGATTACTGCGCAGTTCCAGATTTCTTTGCTGTCACGAATCTGGGTCCACCTCCCTGTAGGTAGCTCAGAAAATTATGCCAATTTACGTGCATGATCCTCAGATATGTACGCAACTTTCATTCAATTTGAGCATTTTCATTGGAGCAAGTCTGGTGCCATTTTAAAATTCGTCAATACGAACTGTTCTGTTTTGACAGATTCTGCCTTTTATTTCGCATTGCCTCTTTCGCTATGTTGGATGAATTTCTTTGATCCACTAATGTCCAGTAGCATTATGCAATGTCCAGAAGTGTTAAGAATGATTGTGTCACCTCTGAATATGTCAATTTATATTGTGCACTAACCCTCTAATGAGTTGTTTCGAGTTTGGTGTGGAGGAAGTTTTCAAGGATCAAGAGAGGAGTATGATGCAATATGATCAAGGAGAGTGAAAGCTCTAAGCTTGGGGATGCACCC